>NW_027331919.1:1815353-1867853 GCF_048418815.1 Hemitrygon akajei | reverse complement strand
TTTTCACGGCCTATGCCGTCCGAGACTTGGTCGTTCACTCTGTTTGTCTATAAATAGTCGAGTTCCTTGTTCTACCCAACCCCCTGCTCTTCCCACCCGATGAGCTCAAATCACTCTGCTCTTTCTACAGAGCAGGGAACGTAAATCACACAACAGAGCAGACCCTTCGGTCCAAGAGTTGTGATATACCAATTAAACTGAATTCCTTCTGCCGACACAACATCCGTCTCCCTCCATTCCCTGCACGCACACGTGCCTGTTAAAGATCCACTTAAACGCCTCTATGGATTTCCCTCCACCACCAGCGCTGCCGGCACGTTCCAATCACCCGCCAATCTCTGTGACAACAAAAACTTACCAAATTCATCTCCTTTCAACCTACTCCCTCTCATCTTAATGCAGATCCTCTGGTATTAGACATTTCCACTTTGAGGGAAAAAGATTCAAGCTATCTGGTCTATTTGAGTTTCGTATTGTTATAAACCTCAAAAAGAAACTTAACTGGAGGATACATCTATCCTTTTCCGAAATTACTTTGTATCTAATGGCATTACCATCACTAGATGCAGAGTGGTCCCCAACACAAACTTCTGACACCTGACGTGTCCTATTCGATAGGATGAGATCAAGTATTGCCTTCTCTCATTGGGACTTTCTATCTACTGATTAAGGAAACTTTCTTAACTGATTAAGAAAATATCCCAGTGGTCCTTTCACATTATGAGGCACACAGTCAATACCAAGAATGTTAACATCTCCCAATGTCACAACCTGATGTCTCTTACAACAGACTCCGAACTCTCCACAGATCTGTTCCTCTAAATCCCCAGACTGTTCGCTGGTCGATAATGTAGCCCCATGAATGAATTCATACCTTGCTTATTTCATTAAAGCCTCGCCTCAGCCTAAATTATATATGCATTAGCACGACCAAAACAGTGATAAACTGGAATGTTGAGCTGACAAACCTGCCCCTCCTACAGCTGAGTCTTACAAATGGCTAAATAATCATGCTTCCAGTGGTTGGCCCCTACCATGGGCTCATCTGCCTTTCGTACAATACTTACTGCTCTGAAATGGACGCAGCTTAGAACATGAGACCCAACGGGCTCAACATTTTGCTTGCTGACTTTATCTGAAGTCTTAACTTCTGTCCCAACAATGACCCCATTATCTGTTCAATCATTCTGCTTATCACCCCCATGCAACTCCAGCTTAAACACCACAACGATCCCTTTATTAATGACAAATCTTCCCGCTGGGATATTAGTTCCACTCCGGTTCAGGTGTAAATTGAGAGAGTTGCTCGACGGCGGAGAAAATGAAGGAGCTGCATAACGAGGGGCGGTGTGGCGCGGCCTCCCGGCAGGACTCGATGCTACCCCCAGTGTTCGCTGGACAGAAGACAAGCTCAGCTGTTGTAGTTTGTAGATTTCGGTAGATTTTAAAGTTCCTATGACCTCAAGCTTTATATATATATAAACCCTTTGTGTCTCGTGTGACAGTTGGCTTTGTGTTTACCAGTTTGGCCCGGACGGTCATGTGTGATGAAATTGCAATTAAACTTAAGTTGAATTGAATTGAAATAAAATGAAACCGTCTCGTCGGTAGAAGTCGCACCTTCCGATGAAGACAGCCCAGTGATACACATATCCGAAGAACCTTGTTCCAAACCTAAATCTTTAGCCACATTTTAAACTGAATGTTCTTTCCAATATTGGCCATACCTGCACACACGTAAGTTTGGAGAGCCGGTTCCCTTTTCATACCTATATACTGGTGACGATAACGACCGCATACCATCGAGGAATCTCGTTCTCGTCCACAGTACCTTCTTTCCCTTCCCCTAACAAAGACAACCCTATCGATACTGCTCGGCACATTTCATACCCTCCTTTCTGTGCCTCAGAAAAATGGGACGGGTGGCCAAGGAACCGTAAGGGAGACGGAGAGAGCTGTTGGTGAAGGAGGAGATAACAGAGACGGCACGGAGTGTAGGGGGCGGAGGGGTGATGGAGACAGGGTTTGTAGAAGATGTCGGAGGCGGAAACGGGGAGGGCTGTAGGGGAAGTCGTGGCTGACGGTTACGAGGATGGTCAGCTGGGGAGGGGGGTTGACGACGAACAGGAGACTGAAAACTCAATGAACCAGGAACACCTTCTTCCCCTCCGCCAGCATATTCTTGAACGCACCAGCAACACCTCCACATTTTTGCGGCATTTATTAGCTTTTTGGATTTGACGTTAATTTTACATATTTGCGCCCTACTGATCCTTCAAAAGAACAAATCTCAGGTGGTCTAAGTCACAGATAATAAAACAGACCGTGCATCCGGTGGAAAAGATGCGATCCAGGGGGACAGGACATTTGACACGCTGGCCTTCATCAGTCAGGACACTGAGTACGGGGGTCGGAGGTCACGTTGCAGTTGCAGATGACGTCGGTCAGGCCGCACTTGGAGTATGGAGTTCAGTTCTGCTTGCCTTGCTCTAAGAGAAATCTCAGCGAACTGTAAAGATTGCAGAGGGAGATTTCCGAGGATGCTGCCGGGACAGGAGGGGCTGATATATGGAGCGAGGTTGGGAATTCTGAGACTTTTTTCGGTGACCTTACAGAGGTGTACAACATCACGAGGGACACAGATAAGGCGAATGCGTGCACTCTATTTCCCCAGGACTGGGGTATCGAGAACATTAACACACATGATTGAGGTGAGAGTAGCGAAAGACAGCAGCGGGGAGCGAGCTGGGTTAGATAATAGAGAGACAGTGCGATGGGGGAGTGGGTAAAGACAGAGTAGATAATGGAGGGAGAGACCTGAAACAGAAGGGGGCATTGGGGGAGAGGAGGCAAGAAAGCGGGGTGAGGAAAATGGGGATGAAACAGAGGAAGCGGGAATGGAGTGGGATGAGAGAGAGACTTTAGAGGGACAAGGGTAAAGAGAGGGCAAAATAGTGAGTAAGATTGCGATAGAAGGAAGGTGGAGAATAGGGTAAGGGTGAGGGGCAACGGCGCGGAAAGGGTAGTCCGAGTGATTAAGAGAAATGGGGAGAAAGAGGGTTTTATCATTATATTCAAGTCGGTCCCACTGGTTGTTGACAGAGATCTTGGATCTTTTCAGAAATATCCGGGCACGAAGGTGCAGACTTCTCACAGATGAAACGCTTAAGAACCTGACTACAAGGTTTACCCCGACTCTGCCAAGTACATACACCGCAATTGAAATCTCCAGCGTTCATATAGTACACGACATACGAAGCCACATTCCTATCAAAGAGGGGTAAACAATTTCATCGCACCTTCAGCGGTCAGTCCCCAAATCCACTGATACCCTCCCTCGCCATTGACCTGTGGCACCCCAACATCTCACACAGTCCCACTGTCCCAGCACAGCCCTGTGTCAGTCTCCAGAATACTCCCACTGACCCATTCTCTCCCTGCAGCCCTGTGTCAGTCATTAACGTCATTAAAGTAATCGCTTGCCCCACTCTCTACCCACAGATCGGTGTCAGACACCAGAATAATAACAGTACCCAACCTTCTCCTCACAGGCCCGTGTCAGTCCCTAAAATATTCCCACAGCGCCAGTGTCTTCCAAGGCCCCATGTCAGTCCTCAATGCTCCCACTTCTTTACTGTCTCCCCACAGGCTGTGTTTTCTGCCTAGGTACTCACACTCACCAGTGTCAGTCCAAACATTGATCAGTGTCAGTCCAAACTACACCCACTGCCTGACTGTCTCCACACAGCCCCGTGCAGGTCCCCTAAATAATCCCACAACCCTCTTCTTAGAGACCTGTGTCAATCACCAAAACATCTCCCGCTTCCCATGCTCTCCCCGCGGACGTGTCCCAGTCCCCAGAGTACTCCCACTGAACCATTCTCTTCCCACAGATCTGTGTCTGTCCCCAAAGTACACCACTCCCTCATTCTCTCCCCACAGACATGTGCCAGGCCCGAAAGTGTTCCCACTGCCTCACTCTCTCCGAAAACTTGGGGCATTTCCCAAAAAGCTCCATAGCTGCACACTCTCCCCACGTTCCCGTGCCATTCCTGAAAATACTTGCACTTCCCACTCTCAAGCCAAGGCCCCGTTGCAGTTCCCAAAATAATCCCACTGCCTAGATTTCTCCCTGAATATCTGTGTCAACCACCAAAAGACTCCCACTTCGCCCTCTCTTCCCACAGCCCATGTCAGTTCCCACATTTGGAGAAGGAAGTCTGAGGATCTAAACGGAAGTGAGGCGAAAGCCATTTTGATTTTTCATCTTCTCATCGGAGTTAAGAGAAGCTGGACTGCGCAGGCGTGTGACGTCGGACAGTGAAGCGGGGCAGATTTAAAAGGAACGCAGCCGTATACAGCGGGCAGTCGTTTTGCGGGCAGCGGACTGAGCCGAGAACAAAGAGAAGGCTTCAGGGCTTTGGCTCAAAGGGCTTAGGCTGAAAGGGGCAAGGCAAGGAAAGTTCTGTTTTTTTTTCCTGTTATTTGAGGAAAGTGTGAAGGGAATTTGTTGTTCTCGGTGTCGGATGTGGGAGGTCCTGGAGACTCCCATCCTCCCGGACGTCCACATCCGCGCCAGGTGCGCCGACCCGCAGCTCCCAAGGGACAGTGTTAGGGAACTGGAGCTGCAGCTCGATTACCTTCGTCTGGTCAGTGAGAGAGGGGATATGATAGAGATGAGTTACAGGAAGGAGGTCACACCAGGGCCACGGGAGGCAGACAGGTGTGTCACGGTTAGAAGCGGGAATGGGAAGAGCCAGGTACTAATGGTACACCAGTGGCTGTAGCTCTTGACAATAAGTACTCCTCTTTGAGTACTGTTGGGGGGCAAACTACCTGGGGGACACGACAGTGGCGGTGCCAGCAGCACAGACTCAGGCCCTGTAGCTCAGAAGGGTAGGGAAAGGAAGAGTAAGGCAGTAGAAATAGGGGACTTGATAATTAAGTGGTCAGATTGGCGATTCTGTGGACGCAGTCATGAGACCCGGATGGTAGTTTGCCTCTCTAGTGCCAGGGTCCGGGATGTTTCTAATCGCGACCAGGATATCCTGACGTGGGAGGGTGAGGAGCCAGAGGACGTGGTACGTATAGGTTCCAATGACATAGGTAGGAAAAAGGGAAGTGGTCCTGAAAGGAGAATATAGGGAGTTAGGAAGGGAGTTGAGAAGAAGGAGTGCAAAGGTAGTAATCTCGGGATTACTGTTTGTGCCTGGCGACAGTGAGAGATGGAACGGAATGAGGTGGAGGATAAATGCGTGGCGGAAGGATTGGAGCAGGGGGCAGAGATTGAAGTTTATGGATTACTGGGACCTCTTTTGAGGCAAGTGTGACCTGTACAAAAAGGACGGGTTACACCTGAATTCTAGAGGGACAAATAACCTGGCTAAGGCTTCGGGGAGTTTTTAATCTAGAATGGTTGGGGGGGGGGGGCAATCAAATTGAAGAGACTAGGGGAGAGGAGGTTGGTTCACAAATAGAGAAAGCTAGTAGACAGTGTGTGAGGGAGGATAAGCAGGTGATAGAGAAGGGGTGCGCTCAGACCGAAGATGTAGGGGAGAAGGAAGTAAAAGATAATAAAGTTGTTTGTACCGTTAGGGACAAACAGAGAGGAAGTTGTGGAGAGTTTCATAAATGCATCTATTTTAATGCTCGGAGCATTGTAAGAAAGGTGGATGATCTTAGAGCTTGGATTGATAACTGGAAATATGATGCTGTAGCAATCAGTGAAACATGGTGGCAGGAGCTGATCGATTGTGTATTTGTGGAGTACATACACAACGTTGGAAGAACTCAGCAGGTCAGGCAGCATCCGTGAGAAAAGAGTAGCCTACGTTTCGGGCCGAGACCCTTCATCAGGAATGGGAAGGGGGGAGAGAGGGCCGAAGTCCCGTAGTAGACACACGGAAGGGGGTAGGGACTAGAGGCGCCAGGTGGAAAACCAATCAGAGGAAATATAAAGGGGGGAGGGGATAATCAAGAAAGAACTGTAGAGATAAAGAAACAGAAAGTTGAAGGGGGAGAAAGGCAGAGAGGGACCTGGGATAGGGGAAGGGGGAGGGGGAGGGGGAGGGTATTACCGGAAATTGGAGAATTCAATGTTCATACCACCAGGTTGGAGGCTACGCAGACGGTAGATGAGGGGTTGCTCCTCCAACCTGAGTTTGGACTCATCATGGCAGTAGAGGAGACCATGTATGGACATATCTAGATGGGAATGAGAGGCAGATTTGAAGAGGGTGGCAACCGGCGAGACCCGACGCACATTAGGACACAATAGACAGGTCCAGTCACAATAGACAGGACCTCCAGTTTGCCACCCACTTCAACTCTGCCTCTCATTCCCATCTAGATATGTCCATACATGAGGCCATTTGTGCATTGTTTGAATTTCCAGCTTCTGCTTATTTCCTGGTGTTTGATAGATAGACAGCGTCTGATTAGGAGCAGTCAACATGTATTTGTGTGTGGATGGTCATGTTTGACAAATCTTACTGAGTTTTTTGAAGAGGATACTAGGAAAGATGACGAGCGTGCAGCAGTGAATATTGTCAGTGAATATTGACTTCAGTGAGGCATTTGACAAGGTTCCGCAAGGAGGGTTAGATAGTAACGTTCAATCGTTAGGTATTACTATTGAAGCAGTAAAATGGATTCCTAACTGGATGGGAGATGCCAGAGAGTAGTGGTGGATAATTGTTTATCGGGATGGAGGCCGGTGACTAGCGGGGTGCCTCAGGGATCTGTACTGGGTCCAATGTTTTTTGTCATATACATTAATGATCTGGATGATGGGGTGGTAAATTGGATTAGTAAATATGCAGATGATACTAAGATAGGTGTCGTTTTGGGTAATAAAGTAGGTTTTCAAAGCTTGCAGAGAGATTTAGGCCAGCTGGAAGAGTGAGCTGGAAGATGGCAGATGGAGTTTAATGCTGATAAGTGTGAGGTGATACATTTTGTTAGGAATAATACAAATAGGACATACATGGTAAATGGTAGGGCATTGAGGAATGCAGCAGAACAGAGTGAAACAGGAATAATGGTGCATAGTTCCCTGAAGGTGGAATCTCATGTGGATAAGGTGGTGAAGAAAGCTTTTGGTATGCTGGACTTCACAAATCAGAGTATTGAGTACAGGAGTTGGGATGTAATGTTAAAATTGGACACGGCATTGGTGAGGCCAAATTTGGAGTTTTATGTACAACTCTGGTCACCTAATTATTGGAAAGATATCAACAAAATAGATAGAGTACAGAGGAATGTTTCCTGGGTTTCAGCACCTAAGTTACAGAGAAAGGTTGAACAAGTTAGGCATTAATCTTTGGAGCGTACAAAGTTGATGGGGGACTTAATAGAGGTATTTAAAATTATGATGGGATATAAAGAGTTGACGTAGATAGGCTTATTTCCATTGAAAATAGGTGAGATTCAAACAAGAGGACATGTTGAGAGTTAAGGGGCAAAATTTTAAGGGCAATAGGGGAGGGAAATACTTTACTCAGAGAGTGGTAGCTGTGTGGAACGAGCTTCCTGTAGAAGTAGTAGAGGAAGCTTCGATTTTGTAATTAAAATAATAGATAGGTATATGGACAGGAATGGTATGGAGGGATATGGGATGAGTACAGGTAGGTGGAACGAGATGAGAGTAAGCTTTCGGCACGGACTAGAAGGGCTAGATTGGCTGTATCCGGGCTTTAATTGTTATATGGTTATATTAATGTTTCTTCGCACTCTCTACCAACAGCTCCTGTCGATCCCCAAACAAATCCAATTGCCCATTCTCTCACCGCAGAACTTTCTCTGTCTCCAAAATGCCCCGATTACACACACTCTCCCCACAGCCCTTGTCAGTCAGCAAACTTATACCCATGCCCACTCCCTTTATCAACCCGTGTCTGACCACAAACTAATCTCACTGCTCGCAACCTTCCCGCAGCCTGTGCCGGTCCCCAAAATAATTCCACTGCCCACTCGCTTCTCGCAGCCTGTATCAATCCGACGACCCACTTTCTTCACAAAAACCTGCAAGATCCCAAATCTCACCCGTCTTTGCATTTTCCAATCCAGTATGAACTGCCCCGGTAGCGGAATGCTTTGTCAACAAAATTCTGTGAAATTAAATTGCAATCATTAATGATTTAATTCGAGCAAAATTTAACGAGCGTCCCTTTATGTCTGACCCCAAGAGAATGTGAAGGGATGGTGTTGAAGGAGCTTCACTCTGTGTCTGTCCCCGGAAGTGTGTGATGGGACGGTGTGGAGGGAGATTCACTCTTTGCCTGATCCCGGGAGTGTGTGTTGGGACGATGTGAAATGAGCTTCACTCTGTGTCTGACCCCGGGAGTGTGTGATGAGACAGTTTGGAGGGAGCTCTCTGTGTCCGACCACGGGAGTTTGTGATGTGAGGGTGCGGAGGGGGGCTGCACTCTGTGTCTGACCCAGGAAATAGGTGATTGGACGGTGTGGAGGAGATTCACTCTGTGTCTGACTCTGGAAGTGTGAGATCAAACGGTGTGGATGGAGATTCACTCTGGTGTGGATATATCTTCCGTCGATCTGACATGTACCTCTTCTTCTGCTGAATTTATTTCAAGAAGTTTGGAATCAGAGTTCGAACAATACTGCTTCGCCTCATCATAGAAAATGTTGAATGTGGATATAAAGTAGCACCTGTCTTCATTTTTAATCCAGTCCTGGGAACACGCTTGCTCTGGAAATTAGGAACAAGGAACAGTGAATCTCCCTGCGTGCCGTCCATTACATCCGCTGTGTGTTAGACACAGGACAGGGATCCCTCGTCACCGTCCCATCACACAGATCTGGTCAAATAAAGAATGAAATACCCTCATCACCGGTCCCTTGACAAATTTTCGCTGGAAATTCCGAACAAGTAACAGTGAATCCCCTACCTCCGTCTATTGCATTCGCCGGAAGACAGACATAGAATATGGATCCCTACACGCCGTCCAGTCACACACTCCTGGGAATAGTTACAGACTGAATCTCCCAACCCCCACCATCACATCATACAATCCCGGGGTCAGACGCAGAGCGAATCTCCTTCCTCACCGTCCCATCACACACTCCTGGGGTCAGACACAGAGTGAATCTCCCTCTACACCGTCCCATCACACACTCCCGGGGTCAGACACAGAGTGAATCTCCCTCCACACCGTCCCATCACACACTCCCGGGGTCAGTCACAATGAATCTCCCTCCACACCGTCCCATCACACACTCCTGGGGTCAGACACAGAGTGAATCTCCCTCCACACCGTCCCATCACACACTCCCGGGATCAGACACAATGAATCTCCCTCCGCACCGTCCCATCACACACACCCGGAGTCAGACACTAAGTGAAGCTCCCTCCACACCGGCCCATCACACACTCCCGGGGTCAGACACAGAGTGAAGCTCCCTCCACACCGTCCCATCGCACACTCCTGGGGTCAGGCACAGAGTGGAACTGTCCTGAATGAGCTGGGAGAAATCGAAGAAAAACTGCTGTTTTAAGTTCGTGAGATACTTTGTAGATGGCTCGAAACGTCTCTTGGATATTTATGGGAGCGGCTGGGTTAGTGTGGAAGCTTCCTTTGGAGTTTTTCTGCCAGTTTGGACTGGTTTCGTTGACGGCTGCCAACTGCGTAGCACCCAGCTGTGGCCGCTGGCAACTCTGAAGGAAGACGGGTCGCTCCAAAAACTGGAGGCAAACATCGTTGTTCCCCCACTGACATCGGGACAACCTCCTTCCACCTTCACCGTCGTGACCCTCGTTCGGTGTAGGAGCCGAAGCATCGTTTGAGACGTCTCGAACTTTCACGGCCTGGTAGTTCTGGTGGACCGACGGAGCTTTTTCTGGCATTGGAATTTCTGGCGCCGGGCCAGCCAGGTGCTGTTGAGTACAAACTTTCCGGCCAGTCACTCAACTCGCTCTGGAACTTTATAACCAGCAACGGCATATCATTCTCGATTCGGACACAGCGGCAACATACCGGACCGGACTCCAGGGAGTCGCAGGCCTTCGGGGAGTTATGCAAAGGCGGCTGCCTCTCCAGCATCGGACAAAGCCCTATTTCGTTCGGTGAAAGCGGAACTCGGGGTGCAGTGCATTTTGCGTCCTGAAATTACCCTGAATAGTTGCGGGGAGGCCATGGAGGACTTGTTGGGGAGGGATGGCATTTTGGCCATCGAGAAAGATTTCGGGAAGGCAGTATTTTATCTGAGGAATGGTAAGTTGGTGCATAGGGCTCTCAGTAGGGGGATCACGGTGGAAAATACCTTTTGACAGATGGAGCTCGTGACAAATCCCACACAACGCATCACCCTCAGTCACGGTTAAACCCTCCATCACCAACGAGGACCTATTTCCCACACTAGCACGCTTGGGGCAAGTAAGGTCAGAAATAAAATCAGGCACAATTTTAAGAGACGCACCCTCCATACTGTAATCTCTTTCCGGCGTCTGGTATTCATGCAGCTGGAAAGAGAGGATGACAGTGAGGGCCGGTTTACTGTCCAGCCCGAGGGGGTAGACTATTAGGTGTATTGGAGCTCCGAGCGCCGACGGTGTCATGTGGGCTGGGAGGTGGGGCACTTTCAGAGGGACTGTCCTAACACTCGAAAACCTAGGGAGACCACTTCGGGAACCAGTGCCCCAGCTACCTCTGCCCCTGATCCCATTCCTGCGCCTACACCTGCGCCTGCCCCTGTTCCTGCCCCTGCCCCTGCCCCTATTCCTAACTCTGTTTCAGTCCCTGCTCCTACCTCTGTGGTTCAGTCGGGTGATCTTGAGGCTAAGTGCAGGGAGGTTCAGGCGTGGAACGGGGTGGAGCCTGTAGGGGGCAAGAAAGTGAAGAAGAAATCCAAATACCTTAAGAAGTCAGCCCCCGAGAAAGCAGAGCTCACTCCCATCTGCCCTGAAGTGGAACGGAAGGCTCGGGGAACTGTACAGTTAGACGGGTGGGATGGAAGCGGGGATTACCGCTCCGTCGGTGAATCCCGCACCTGTGTGCTCTTCCGGCTTGAAGAGCAGAAGGGAATGTTCCCCCAGGAGGGCAAGGAATGCAGATGCGGGGGAGTCCCAGAAAGGGGTAGGAATCCGGGTGGAGGTTGTGTCCAACCCTGAATCCACAGATGTAGCCACCAGTCCTGTGGTAGGTGGTGTGGTTTTGCAGAACGCTCGTGCTAGCCCCGTTTGCACAACTAAGGCAGACATGAAGCCCTCCAACCAGGACCCTGTAGTAAGCGCCTCCCTGGAGGCAAGTGTATTAACTAATATGGGCGGAAAGGAGACCAAGCTCTCTCATTGTCAGCATCAGCCTGCCGGTGAATCCCTTGGACCAGAGCTGCTGGGGTCCACCTCATACCTGTCTCCTGGGGAGGTTGATATAGCCTGCATGCCGACCCCATCAACTAATTGCCTGCAGGGAGTCCCTCGGGATTATCCCTCCATCGTCGTATCTGTGGATAAGACTGATGCGATGGTGGAGCGGGCATGTATGAGTGAGGTACCCGCTGCGCAGTGTGGGTTGCAAGTGTAGCCACCTTCTAGGAGGAAGGTATCTGCAGAGAGGGGTTGAAGGGAGATTCATTTGATAGCGAGACAATGGACATTCTCACCTCTCCTGAGAAATCCCCATTGTTACCTGTGCAGGAGATCAGAGAGTTCATTCAGTCCTCTGAGGTGCAAAGCATCGGCCTAAACTAGCCTCGCTTCGCTGGTCTAGCATGCCGAGGCTGGTGAAGTCCGTGCGAGTCATCCTCAGAAGGATGGGGAAGGGGAACAGGAATGTTGCGTCGGGGAATGACAGAAGGCATCTGAAATCCTTTCTGGATGACCTGGTGAGGGATATCAGGGTGGAAAGCAGTCTCTCTCCTTCGGGAAATGGTGGGTCACAGGGTAGCGATGGTAGCAGTCGGGCCCGGAAAGAAAATAATATTCTTGGTTTTCTTCGGGATAGTGTGGTTGAGAGCGCCTCCGCTCTCAGCGGGAAGGGTAGTGGCGCTGAGGCCTATTGTGCTCTCGACATGAAACTGACCATAGCGAGACTTAATATAAATGTTAGTAGGGGCTCTCTACGCAGATATAACAATCTCTCAGTCCTCAGGGATGGACGATATACGGTGAGCTTCCTGCAGGAAACCCATACCACTCTGGGGGACGAGTCCGCTTGGCTCCTGGGTTGGCAGGGCAGGGTCTACATGAGTCACCTTAGCACCTACTCTAGCGGGGTGGCGATCCTGTTGGCCCCAAACTTTCGGCCAGAAATCGTAGGAGTCCAGGATGTTGTGCCCGGCCGTCTGCTCCACCTGGCTGTGCGCCTCGATGGAGTACCGCTGCATTTTATCAACGTGTATTCTCCGAGGCGCGGGGTGCTGCAAACGCGCCTATTCTGTCAGCTGTCCACTCTGCTGAGTTCCATCGATCCTGGGGACTGTGTCATCCTCGGGGGAGACTTCAACTGCATCCTCGATGCGGAGGGCCGCTCGGACCTCCAACGCGACCCAGCATCGGCGAAAAAGTTAAAGGAGCTAGTCGGCTCCTTTGACTTGGTGGACAGCTGGCGGAATCTTCACCCCGACTCTAGCGCCTTCTCGAGAAGATCTAGACTGGGATGTTCCCGGATGGACCGCCTGTATATCTCTCGAGCTTATGTCTCCCGCGCGTCGGCGTCCTCCATGCAGCCGATGTCGTGCTCGGATCATCATCTTGTGTGAATGGAATTTACTCGTCTGCACCCTCGTGTGGGATCTGGGTATTGGCACTTTAACAACCAGCTGCTGGAGTACTGTCGATTCCGTGATTCGTTCCGCGCGTTCTGGGCCACCTGGAGAAAGAGACTGACAGAGTTCCGCTCCCTACGCCTGTAAACCAGGGGGTCGACAAAGAGGCGGGGCTCTGAGATTGAGCGGCCTGAGAGAACGTTGCTTGACCTAGAGTCCCGTCTTGGTCCGGCCGCTGGAGACCAACAGCTATGGCAGGAATACCAGGAGAAGAAGGACGTACTAAGGAATCTGCAGCTTCAGCAGTCCCGAGGTGCATATGTGAGGTCGCGGATCCAAATGCTGCAATATTTGGACAGCGGCTCACCGTTCTTCTACTCGTTGGAGAAGCGGCGGGGAGTTCAAAAACAGCTGGTGGAGCTACTGGCTGCTGTTGGCTCCTCCATCATGGACCCCGATGGAATTAACAAAGAGGTCCGCTCATTCTATCGGTCTTTATTCTCACCACATCAGTCAAATGAAGAGGCGTGCAATGAGGTCTGAGAATTTTGCCTAAGGTCAGCCCAGAGGACGCAGCGCATCTGGACGCTCCCCTGACTCGGGAGGAGCTGTCAACTGCCCTTCGGCAACTCCGGAGGGGTAAGTCCCTGGCTTAGATGGTTTGACTACAGAGTTATGTCAGGTTTTTTGGGATGTCCCGGGGGATGATTACAGCCTTGTTCTAGGGGAGATCCTAGCCACTGGGGAAATGCCCCTCTCATGGCCGAGAGCTGTTGTGGTCCTACTGCCCAAGAAGGGATACCTCCGCCTCCTAACGAACTGGCGCCCGGTCTCCCTCTTGTGCGCAGACTACATGATCTTCGCCAGGTCAATGACCAACCCTCTTGGGTCAGTACTGAGACAGGTGATTCATCCTGACCAATCTTACACCGTCCCAGGCCGCTCCATCCAGGACAATGTCCACCTAGTACGGGACCTGATCCAACTGAAATAGGAGACTGGGTCCCCGGCAGCTTTTCTTTCTCTTGACCAATAGAAAGTGTTTGACCAGGTAGACCACATTTTCCTGGTCGGCACTCTGCGGGCTTTTGGGCTCGGACCACACTTTGTGTCCTGTGTTCGTCTCCGATACTCTGTCGCAGAATGCCTTGTTAAGATCATTGGATCACAGACAGCGACCATTCCCTTCAGAAGAGCAGTACGTCTAGGGTGCCCCATGTCCGGTCAACTGCATGCGATCTGTGTCGACATCTGTCGACACTTCTGCTAAAAGACAGAGTGAAGTGTCCTCCTCACTCTGCCAATGCTCATTCCTGGGGTCAGACACAGAGTGATGCTCCATGCATAGCATCCCATCGCAAACACACTGTGTCAGACATAGAGTAAAGCTCAGTCCAGACTGTCCCATCACACACTCCAGGGGTCAGACACAGAGTGAGACTCACTCGAAGCTGTTCCATTATACGTTCCCGGGGTCAAATACAAGCTATGATCACACCCCCCTGTCAGACATTCTCATCGTCAGAATCAAACTGAAGCTCCTTCACACCGTTCCAGCACACCGTCCTGCTGTTAGACTCAAATTGAAACTCTCGTCACGGCACAGTCGCGGGACCCGTCACGAGGTGTAGCTCCCTCAACACCGTCCCATCACAAATTTCAGGAGTCAGTTACAAGCTCCTTTCCAAATCCTATCACAGGATGCAGCTCCCTCCGCGATTTCCAATCACGCAACCCGTTGCCAGACACTAAGGGACTCTCCTTCGACACTGTCCCATCACAGAATCCAGGAGTAACTTAGAGGGGATCTCCCGTATAATATTACATCATACCCACTCGGGGTCAGACACAGAGTAAAGCTCTCTCTCGCTCCACGGCCCCGTCACATACTCATGGGTTCAGACTGCACGAAGCTCACTGTCAAATCACACGCTCTAACGGAGAGACACAGAGTGAATCTCCCTCCACACCGTCCCATCACACACTCCCGAGATCAGACACAGAGTGAATCTCCCTCCACACCGTCCCAGCACACACTCCCGGGGTCAGACACAGAGTGATTCTCCCTCCACACCGTCCCATCACAGACTCCCGGGGTCAGACACAGAGTGAATCTCCCTCCACACTGTCCCATCACACACTCCCAGGGTCAGACACAGAGTGATTCTCCCTCCACACCGTCCCATCACACACTCCCGGGGTCAGACACAGAGTGAATCTCCCTCCACACCGTCCCATGACACACTCCCGGGGTCAGACACAGAGTGAATCTCCCTCCACACCGTCCCATCACACACTCCCGGGGTCAGACACAGAGTGAATCTCCCTCCACACCTTCCCATCACACTCTCCCCGGGTCAGACAGAGAGTGAATCTCCCTCCACACCGTCCCATCACACACTCCCGGGGTCAGTCACAGAGTGAATCTCCCTCCACACCGTCCCATCACACACTCCCGGGGTCAGACACAGAGTGAATCTCCCTCCACACCGTCCCATCACACAGTCCCGGGGTCAGACACAGTGTGAATCACCCTCCACACCATCTCTTCACACACTCGCGATGTCAAGCAGAGTGACGCTTCCTCTCTCCATGCCTGTCCTGTGACGAGGAGCGGGTGAAAGAGGGGGATGATGCCTCACCTCTTCTGCTGGTCAACAATTCACAGATTTGAGCCTTGGTTTCGTTGACAGATCTGTACTTCGTTTCCATCTCAGTGAACTGGTGACGAAGATCGCTGGGCCTTCGTTGAAGATCAGACAAATTAGAGTTTAGCGCAGAAAGCTTGGATTGAATGGTTGACTTTAACTCATGGTAGTTTCGGTGGCAGGTTTCCTGAGGCTGACGAATCTGTGATACTGAGAGAGATGGTGAGGGATGTTTAGCGTTTACAGTGACACGTGAGTCAGCGTCACGCTACCGAACGGGTCACAGAGAGTGTTGTGTCAGTGTCACGGTGAAGGGTGTCACAGTGAAGGATGAGCTGTTAGCACATTGAGATGTCGGCGACACATTGAGGGGCGTGTCTGTGTTACGTTGAGGGGTATATCAATGTCCTGGTGACGTCACACCGAGGGAAACGACATAGTGAGGGAAATTTTAGAGTGAGAGCTCTGGTAGTGTCACGGTGGGAGGAGTATCGGTATAATGTGTGGGTGTTGTTTTCATTGTGATGAGTGTGTCTGTGTCACCGTGGGAGGCATGTCATGGCCACAGCGTGTGCCCGATTGTCACACTGAGGTGTGTGGCCGTGTGATGGAGTGGACTATGTCGGTGTCATTGTGAATGTAGGTGTCTGCATCACGTTAAGGTGTTTGCCTGTGTCAGGGTGAGGTGAGGGTAATTGCCTCAGTGAGCGGTGCATCGGTGTTATGTTGAGGGGCGATACTGCCTCGGTGAGGGGTGTTACTGTGACGTGTGAGCCCTTGTGTGGATCTGGGCGGGTCAGGGTGAGCAGCCTGTGGGTGTCAGTGGTGTCTCAGTGTCCGGTGAAGAGACTGTCGGTGTCACTGTGAGGTGTGTTTCTGAGTCTCCTTGAGACAGGTTCTCAGGGATTTGTGAGAGAAATCTCAGATATCTTGGATTCAAAGTTGAGTTTAACTCATGGACTGACAGTCAACATTGGCGTTGGGTCCTGTTAATCTTCTGATATTCTTCTCAAAGGAGTTTGTGCTTTAGGTCAGAGATGATTCGAGATGGTGAAGGATGTTTGGCGTTTATAATGTATCAGCGTCAAGCTTCTGCGCGGGTCACGGAGAGTGGTGTGTCAGTGTCACGATGAGGGTGTTACAGTGAGCGGTGTCTTGGTGGCACAGTGAGGAGTGTTGGACCCACCGTGAGGTACGTGTCTGTGACACCCTGAGGGTTATATCAGGTTACCAGCGAGTTTTTTTTTGGTGTCACGATGGGGGTTGCGTCACTATCGCGGTGATAGTTGATTCCCTGTCAGACCGAGTCGGCGTTTCAGTGAGAGACGTGTAGCTGTCATTGTGATAGGTGTTTCTGGGTCCATTTGAGAGGTGTACCGGGTCACATCGCGGTGTGCCGGGGTCACAGTGCGAGGTTTGACGGTGTTACAGTGAGAAAGGCGTCTGTGTCATAGTGTTTGGTGAATTGGTGTGACAGTGGAAAAATGCCGATGTTACGGTGAGGGGTGTCTCTGTGTCACGGTGAAGGACCTGTTGTTGTCACGGTGGATGTGCCGAAGTCACAGTAAGTGTAGTGTTGTTGTCACGGTGAGGACTGAGTGGGTGACGCTCTGAGAGGTTTGTCAGTGTCACGGTGAGGGAAGTGTCTTTGTGACGGTGAGGGTTATGTCGGTGTTTCGGTGGAGTGGTAGTTACTGTCATGATAACAGATGAGTCGGTTTCAAAGTGATGGACGTGTCTGTGCCACAGTGAGGGATGTGTTCACGTCACAGTGCGTGACCTGTCGGTGCCAAGGCGAGAGGCGTGTCAGTGTTACAGTGAATCGTTATTACATTAGGTTGTGTGTTGACACCAGGTTGAGGGATATGTCAGTATCATGTTGAGAGATGTGTTGCTGGGGGTTGTGTCGGTGTCACGGTGAGGGGTGAGTCGTGGACATGCCGAGATACTCGTCAGTACCACAGTGAGGGGTGTGTCGATATCACCGTAAAGGGTGTTTTTCTGTTGAAATGTTGGGAATTAGTCCCTGTTACTAGGCAGAAGGCTGAAGAACAGGACCTCAGGGGTGGCGTTCTCAGGATTGATGCCAGTACTACATGACAGTGATGGCAAGAATTGGAGGAGATGGCAGTTGAATGCTTGGCTGAGTTTTTCGTGCAGGGGGCAGGTTTTTAGATTTTGGACCATTGGGATCTCTTCTGGGGAAGGTGGGACCTGTACAGATTGGAGGGGTTGCACCTGAACTCGAGGGGGAGCAATATCCTTGCTGGTAGGTTTGCTAGCATGGGTCGGGAGGGTTTAAATTAATTTGCAAGGGGGATGGGACCCGGAGCGGTAGAGCAGTGAAAGTAGTGCATGGAGTAAAGCCAGCTCTAACATGTAGAGAGGCTTTGAGGGAAGAGGAGCAGAACAAAGGTTGTAAAGGTAGTAAGGTAGAAGGGCTAAAGTGTGTGTACTTCAATGCAAGACACATCAGGAACACAGGTGATGAACTGATAGCTTGGATGCATACATGGAATTATGATGTAGTGGCCATTACGGAGACTTGGCTGGCACCAGGGCAGGAATGGATTCTCAATATTCCTGGATTTCAGTGCTTTAAAATGGATAGAGAGTGGGGCAAAGAGGAGGAGGGTGGCATTACTGGTCAGGGATACTATTACAGCTGCAGAAAGGGTGGGTAATGTAGCAGGATCCTCATTTGAGTCAGTATGGGTGGAAGTCAAGAACAGGAATGAAGCAGTCACTCTACTGAGGGTATTCTTTCTGCCCCCTGGTAGCAGCAGGAATACCGAGGAGAAGATTCAGAGGCAGATTTTGGAAAGGTGCAAAAATAACAGGGTTGTTATCATGGGTGAATTTAACTTCCCAGATATTGATTGGAACTTGATTAGTTCCAATGGTTTAGACGGGACAGAGTTTGTTAAGTGTGTCCGGGATGGATTCCTGTCACAGTATGTTGAAAGGCCGACCAGGGGGAATGCCATACTAGATCTTGTATTAGGTAACACACCGGGTCAGGTCACAGATCTGTCAGTGGGTGAACATCTGGGGGACAGTGATCACCTCTCACTGACCTTTTGCATTATCATGGAAAAGGATACAATCAGAGAGGACAGGAAACATTTTAATTGGGGAAGGGCAAATTATGAGGCTATAAAGCTAGAACTTACGGGTGTGAACTGGGATGATGTTTTTGCAGGGAAATGTACTATGGATATGTGGTCGATGTTTAAGGATCTCTTGTAGGATGTTAGGGATAAGTTTGTCCCGGTCAGGAAGATAAAGATCGGTAGGGTGAAGGAACCATGGGTGACAAGTGAAGTGGAAAATCGAGACAGGTAGAAGAAGGCAGCATACACGAGGTATAGGAAACATGGACCAGATGTGTCTATTTAGGAATATAGGGTAGCAAGAAAGGAGCTTAGGAAGGGGCTGAGAAGAGTAAGAAGGAGGCATGAGAAGGCCTTGGCATGCAGGGTAAATAAAAACCCCAAGGCATTCTTCAATTATGTGAAGAACAAAAGGATGACAGGAGTGAAGGTAGGACCGATTAGAGATAAAAGTGGGAAGTTGTGCCTGGAGGCTGTGGAAGTGAGCGAGATCCTCAATGAATACTTCTCGTCGGTATTCACCAATGAGAGGGGACGATGACGGTGAGGAGAACACGAGTGAGGTTGATGTTCTGATGCATGTTGATGTTAAGGAAGAGGAGCTGTAGGTGTTGTTAAAATACATTAGGACGGATTGGTACCCGGGGCCTGATGGAATATTCCCCAGACTGCTCCACGAGGCGAGTTAAGAGATTGCCTCTGGCTAAGATCTCTATGTCCTCGTTGTCCACGGGAATGGTACCGGACGATTGGAGGGAGGCGAATGTTGTCCCCTTGTTGAAAAAAGGTAGTAGGGATAGTCCAGGTAATTATAGACAAGTGAGCCTCACCTCTGTGGTGAGAAAGCTGTTGGAAAAGATTCTTAGAGATAGGATTTATGATTTATAGATAATCATGGTCTGATCAGTGACTGTCAGCATGGCTTTGTGAAGAGCAGATCGTGTCTAACAAGCCTTATATAGCTCTTTGAGGAGATGACCAGGCATATAGATGAGGGTAGTGCAGTGGATGTGATCTACATGGGTTTTAGTAAGACATTTGACAAGGTTCCACACGGTGGGCTTATTCAGAAAATCAGAAGGCATGGGATCCAGGGAAGTTTGGCCATGTGGATTCAGAATTGGCTTTCCTGCATAAGTCAAAGAGGGTCGTGATCGAGGAAGTACATTCAGATTGGAGGGTTGTGACTAGTGGTGTCCCACAAGGATCTGTTCTGGGACCTCTACTTTTTAATGACTTTTATTAACGACCTGGATGAGGGGGTAGAATGGTGGGTTGGCAAGTTTGAAGACGACGCTAAGGTTGGTGGTGTTGTAGATAGTGTAGAGGATTATCAAAGATTGCAGAGAGACATTGATAGGATGCTGGAGTGGGCTGAGAAGTGGCAGATGCAGTTCTAACCGGAGAAGTGTGAGGTGGTACACTTTAGAAGGACAAACTCCAAGGCAGTGTACAAAGTAAATGGCAGGGTACTTGGTAGTGTGGAGGAGCAGAGGGATCTGGGAGTATATGTCCACAGATCCCTGAAAGTTGCCTCACAGGTTGATAGGGTAGTTAAGAAAGCTTATGGGGTGTTATCTTTCATAAACCAAGGGATAGAGTTTAAGAGTCACGATGGAATGATGCAGCTCTATAAAACTCTAGTTAGGCCACACTTGGAGTATTGTGTCCAGTTCTGGTCGCCTCAGAAAAGGAAGGATTTTGAAGCATTGGAAAGGGTACAGTGGAGATTTACCAGGATGCTGCCTGGTTTAGAGAGTATGGATTATGATCAGAGATTAAGGGAGCTAGGGCTTTACTTTTTGGAGAGAAGGGGGGTGTGAGGAGACATGATAGAGGTGTACAAGATATTAAGAATAGACAGAGTGGACAGCCAGCACCCCTTCCCCAGGGCACCACTGCTCAGTACAAGGGGACATAGCTTTAAGGTAAGTGGAGGGAAGTTCAAGGGGCATATTGGCGGAAGGTTTTTCATCAGAGAGTGGTTGGTGTATGGAATGCACTGCCTGAGTCTGTGGTGGACGGAGATACACTGTTAAAATTTACGAGACAACTAGACAGTTATATGGAGGAATTTAAGTTGGGGGGTTATATGGGAGGCAGGGTTTGAGGGTCGGCACAACATTGTGGGCCGAAGGGTCTGTAATGCGTTGTACTATTCTATGTTCTATGTTACAGTGGCCATATTTATTAGGGCTTTGTTCGCCGAAGCTAAACTCACCATGAATACCCCAGCAGATACCCGTAATAATGAGGGCCGCTGTTAAAACGCAGATTAGCCATATGCATGAAGTAAATCTCTCTCTCGTTTTGGGTCGTTCGCTGCCCATACCGTCTGTGGAAACATTATTCCTTGTCTTTGTCAATCCATCGTCATATTCTGTGATCTCCCCCCTCCCCCGCTCTTCTCACCCTCTGAGTTCAAATCACTCTCTTTTCCTCATACAGAGCCGTGAGCGTAAATTACAGATCAGAGCAGACCATTCGGCCCGGAACTGCTATACCAGTTCTACTTTATACCAGAATCGGTTTTACCTTCAGCATGTTCATTTCCTTCCAACCCCTGCACATACACGTGTTTGAGAAAGAGCCGATTAAACGCCTCTATCGATTTGCATTCACCACTACCCCTGGACGAACAATTCAGTCACCCATGCTGTCTGTCTAATCAAAACCTTGCCCCTCACCTCTCCTGAAAAAATACTTCCTCTGCCAGTGAGAGAGGGGGTAAGAGGATGCAATGGGTGTGCGCACAGAAAGGTTAAGAAGGCAGGGGAAGAGGAAGAGCAGGAGAGGGTGAGACGGCAGAGCGTTTGGGCAGTGAGAGAGTGAGAGAGAATGAAGGGGAGAGTGGGAAGAAAGAGGGATATGAGGGAAACAGAGGGAAGAGAAGGGGTTGAGAGATGGAGGGAGGCAAGAAGCAGTAAGGTGAAATTCCAGAGAGGTGGAAAAGAGGGAGAGAAGGTGTGAGACAATGTGGGGAGAGAGGATGAAAGAGAGTGAGGGGCAAGAGAGGAAAGAGGAAGAGGGTTAATGAGGGGAGGTAGCAGGAGAAAGAGGGAGCAGGGAGGGGATATGATGGAGGCGAGAGGGAGAGGGGGAATAAAGAATGAGGTAGGAAAGTATAGATTGAGGTTATATTTTATACAGTGCCCCTCCCACTGTCCTCTATCCGCATCAGTCCTCCCTCGATGTTTGCTACTCTCTACATATCCCCACTGCACTCCTTTCTCAATGCCCCCTCCTCAACACCCCTCCCACAGTACAACCTCAACACCGCCCAGCCCATGACATTCTCTCTTTACTGTCACGAACACACTGCACTGTCCCTTCATCCTATTCTTTATCTCTCCCACTATGCCGCCCCTCCCAGGCGCTGCTTCCACGCCCCTTTTCTGAGTGCAGGCTCCTCACAAGCCCCCCCCCCCAACAGAGCTCCACCCTCACCACCTCTTCCATCCGTTCAGCTGGGGACAGAACAGTGAGAGTCAGTGAGGTTCCCTCCGCCCGCCCAATCGCGCACACCCGGGATCGAACACAAAATGGAGCTCTCCCCTCTACCACGCACACCCCCCCCCCCCCCCCGCCCCCGTTGTTCTGCCACACTCACCGTTGGAAGGAGACTGTTTTGCAAAGTCTACATTCTCATAAGTCTCGCTGTCGTCCATCTTGTTCAGGGCTCTCTGCGTCTCTGAGCTCACAAAGGGGAAGGAGCCGAAGTCCAAGGAAGCCCGTGTTGAGCAGGCGGTCAAACCGACAGCAGCAAACACCAGATGGCGAGCTGATAAAGAGAGGAACCGAGAGCAGGGGGTGGAAATGCAAGGAGGAGAGAGAATGATGACGTGGGAGAGCGTTGGCGAGAGAAATTAGTGTGGCGGGTGTTAGGAGGATATGGAAAGTGGGGAGAAAGGGAGGGAGGGGAGAGAGGAGATGATTCGGGGACAGCGGAGAGAGAGGTGAGCGGCAGTGTACAGAGGTTAGAGCGGTGAGAGAAGGGAAAGTGTGTGGAGAGAGACGGAGGGTTGGGTAAGCCTGACAGAAATGGGGAAACTGAAGTGGAGGGGAGGGATGTAGAGAATCGAGGGTGAGGAGTTTCGGCGAGAAATCGGGAAAGAGGGAGAAAATAAGCTGTGAACGGGAGAAAGACAGAGAGAGAGAGAGCCGGAATGACAGGAGGCAGAGTGGAGGAAAGGGAGGGAGAGAGGGAGCGCTACAGAGAGTGCAGAGAGTTTCCTACGGAGGGATGGAGGAGAGGGATATAGACGAAGGATGTGGAGAGAATGATAAATAAGAGGAGAGAGAGAAAAAGAATGGAAGGAAGGGAGGAGATATTGAGGGCCGGAGAGAATGTCGGAGGGATTTCTGTCACTCATACAGAGCCTGTATTTCCCGGGAGATATGCATCCACCATCGGTTCCTGGTTTGGGCGTTGGTCTGTTCCTGCTCATCGCCAGGGCTCTAGGCCTTCAGTCCGCGAGAAACCACGACCCCAGGTCAAAGCCCGAACACACACCGTAGTGAGTGAGCCTGGACTCTCCTCCAACAGGAATTAAACTCCTCCCCTCTAAACCCTGTCTAGCTACAGGGTTTCCTCGCCTTCCTCGTCCAGTGGCGCACTCTCGCCCTCCTTCTTTATTCCATGGCACTCTCCTTCTCCCCCCCCCCCTCTCTCTCTCTCTCTCTCTCTCTCTCTCTCTCTCTCTCTCTATTTCTCTATCTCTCTCTGTCTCTCTTTCTATCTCGTTCTCCTTCATCCTTCCCTCACTCTCCCCGTCCCCCCATTCCTGTCCCTCCCTTTCTCTCCTACTTTCCTCCCTTCCTCAGCCCTCGAATTAGTAGAAACTCGAGACAACGTCCATTCGTTTTCGACTCAGTTTCCAGAGGAACAACTATCCTGCATCTATCTTATCTATCTCTTAAATAATTTTATCTTTTTCTCTCAGATCTCCTCTCTTTCTCTCTTTCTTTGGATTCCAGTGAGTAGTACGCCAGGCGACTCAATCTCCCCTCATATTCTCCCCCCCCCCATCTCTGAAATGAACCTGGTGAGCTTCTTCTGCACCGCCTCCATATCCTTAAGAACTTTTTAAAAGCTATTATTAATGCTTTTTGAGATAGTGATTTAGATACATATCATATTTTTTTTACTGAGTTAAGTATTGTATGTTATTAGTTTTGCTACAACAAGTGTATGGGACATTGGAAAAAAAGTTGAATTTCCCCATGGGGATGAATAAAGTATCTATCTATCTATCTATCTATCTATCTATCTATCTATCTATCTATCTATCTATCTATCTATCTATCTATCTATCTATCTATCTATCTATCTATCTATCTATCTATCCAGTATATCCTTCCTCAAGTAAGGAGACCAGAACTGCCCGCAGCATTCCAGGTGTGGCTCCACCAGAACCCTGTACAGTTCCAACATAACCTCCCTGCGCTTTCGTTCAACCCCTCTGGTAATGAAGGACAGCATTTCATTTGCCTTTCTGACAGCCTGCTGCGCCTGCAAACCGCATTTTTCTCCCGGTTTAGAAAATCATCTCTGCTTTTATTTGTTGTAGCAAACTACATGCCTGTATACTTCCCCACACTGTACTCCATCTCCACTGCTTTGCCAATTCCCTAATTTGTCTTCAACACTACCTGTAAATGGGAAATGTTATGACCGACCTAAACTGACTGTGGTTTCCCGATGAGGAAGTCAAACATTCTGTTGCAGAGGGGGATTTACTAACTCAGGATCTGGAGCTTGCTGATTAGAAATGAGGAAATGATTGTGCTGAACGCTGAGCTGTTGTCAGGAATCCGTCCCCTGATATGGTATTGTCCAGACGGTCGAAGTCCCAGTGGAGAGCAAGTGAGATTACTCCCACTGAGACCTATTGTGGAGCGACAAAATGTATCGGGCCAATTTGTTGGGCCCAGTATCAATTCACCGAGATGCTGACACCCAGGAAATGCAAGCGGTTTCATTCGGGAGCAGTAGCGAAGAACTCAGGCACAGTTTGCAATCGATAAATTAATCATTTTCTGAATAGTGTCCTGGGCTCCATATATTTCAAACAATGAAGTATAGTAGGAAAGGCGGATGATTGTGGTGAAGATGAGGTGACTGGTTTATAAACAGAGGCAATGTGCAGTGAGGAGAGGATATTGACAGAGATGCTTGTCAGTCAGTAGGATGAGTTGCACAGTAGAAGGCGGACAGAATCGGGGAGGATGAATGCAGGACTGGAGGTGTTATATTTGAATACACACGGTACACGGAATAAGAAGATGAACTCGCAGCGCAGTTGCAGATTGGCAAGTATGATGTTGCAGGCATCACTGAATGATGGATGCGGGAGAGATACGCATGGATGGAGGAGTGGCTCACTGAATGATGGATGGGGAGAGATTCGTAAGGGTGGAGGAGTGGCTCACTGAATGATGGATGGGGGAGAGATTCGCATGGGTGGAGGAGTGGCTCACTGAATGATGGATGCAGGAGAGATTCGCATGGATGGAGGAGTGGCTCACTGAATGATGGATGGGGGAGAGATTCGCATGGATGGAGGAGTGGCTCACTGAATGATGGATGCGGGAGAGATTCGCATGGATGGAGGAGTGGCTCACTGAATGATGGATGCGGGAGAGATTCGCATGGGTGGAGGAGTGGCTCACTGAATGATGGATGCGGGAGAGATTCGCATGGGTGGAGGAGTGGCTCACTGAATGATGGATGCGGGAGAGATTCGCATGGATGGAGGAGTGGCTCACTGAATGATGGATGCGGGAGAGATTCGCATGGGTGGAGGAGTGGCTCACTGAATGATGGATGCAGGAGAGATTCGCATGGATGGAGGAGTGGCTCACTGAATGATGGATGCGGGAGAGATTCGCATGGGTGGAGGAGTGGCTCACTGAATGATGGATACGGGAGAGATTCGCATGGGTGGAGGAGTGGTTCACTGAATGATTGATGCGGGAGAGATTCGCATGGGTGGAGGAGTGGCTCACTGAATGATGGATGCGGGAGAGATTCGCATGGGTGGAGGAGTGGCTCACTGAATGATGGATACGGGAGAGATTCGCATGGGTGGAGGAGTGGGTCACTGAATGATGGATGCGGGAGAGATTCGCATGGATGGAGGAGTGGCTCACTGAATGATGGATGCGGGAGAGATTCGCATGGGTGGAGGAGTGGCTCACTGAATGATGGATGCAGGAGAGATTGGCATGGATGGAGGAGTGGCTCACTGAATGATGGATGCGGGAGAGATTCGCATGGGTGGAGGAGTGGCTCACTGAATGATGGATACGGGAGAGATTCGCATGGGTGGAGGAGTGGCTCACTGAATGATGGATGCGGGAGAGATTCGCATGGGTGGTGGAGTGGCTCACAGAATGATGGATGCGGGAGTGATTCGCATGGGTGGAGGAGTGGCTCACTGAATGATGGATACGGGAGAGATTCGCATGGGTGGAGGAGTGGTTCACTGAATGATTGATGCGGGAGAGATTCGCATGGATGGAGGAGTGGCTCACTGAATGATGGATGCGGGAGAGATTCGCATGGGTGGAGGAGTGGCTCACTGAATGAAGGATGCGGGAGAGATTCGCATGGATGGAGGAGTGGCTCACTGAATGATGGATGCGGGAGAGATTCGCATGGGTGGAGGAGTGGCTCACTGAATGATGGATGCGGGAGAGATTCGCATGGGTGGAGGAGTGGCTCACTGAATGATGGATGCGGGAGAGATTCGCATGGATGGAGGAGTGGCTCACTGAATGATGGATGGGGGAGAGATTCGCATGGATGGAGGAGTGGCTCACTGAATGATGGATGCGGGAGAGATTCGCATGGGTGGAGGAGTGGCTCACTGAATGATGGATGCAGGAGAGATTCGCATGGATGGAGGAGTGGCTCACTGAATGATGGATGGGGGAGAGATTCGCATGGATGGAGGAGTGGCTCACTGAATGATGGATGCGGGAGAGATTCGCATGGGTGGAGGAGTGGCTCACTGAATGATGGATGCAGGAGAGATTCGCATGGATGGAGGTGTGGCTCACAGAATGATGGATGCGGGAGAGATTGGCATGGGTGGAGGAGTGGCTCACTGAATGATGGATGCGGGAGAGATTCGCATGGATGGAGGAGTGGCTCACTGAATGATGGATGCGGGAGAGATTCGCATGGGTGGAGGAGTGGCTCACTGAATGATGGATGCGGGAGAGTTTCGCATGTCTGGAGGAGTGGCTCACTGAATGATGGATGCGGGAGAGATTCGCATGGATGAAGGAGTGGCTCACTGAATGATGGATGCGGGGGAGATTCGCATGGGTGGAGGAGTGGCTCACTGAATGATGGATGCGGGAGAGCTTCGCATGGGTGGACGAGTGGCTCAGTGAATGATGGATGCGGGAGAGATTCGCATGGGTGGAGGAGTGGCTCACTGAATGAAGGATGGGGGAGAGATTCGCATGGGTGGAGGAGTGGCTCACTGAATGATGGATGCAGGAGAGATTCGCATGGATGGAGGAGTGGCTCACTGAATGATGGATGCGGGAGAGATTCGCATGGGTGGAGGAGTGGCTCACTGAATGATGGATGGGGGAGAGATTCGCATGGGTGGAGGAGTGGCTCACTGAATGATGGATGCAGGAGAGATTCGCATGGATGGAGGAGTGGCTCACTGAATGATGGATGGGGGAGAGATTCGCATGGGTGGAGGAGTGGCTCACTGAATGATGGATGCAGGAGAGATTCGCATGGATGGAGGAGTGGCTCACAGAATGATGGATGCGGGAGAGATTGGCATGGGTGGAGGAGTGGCTCACTGAATGATGGATGCGGGAGAGATTCGCATGGATGGAGGAGTGGCTCACTGAATGATGGATGCGGGAGAGATTCGCATGGGTGGAGGAGTGGCTCACTGAATGATGGATGCGGGAGAGTTTCGCATGTCTGGAGGAGTGGCTCACTGAATGATGGATGCGGGAGAGATTCGCATGGATGGAGGAGTGGCTCACTGAATGATGGATGCGGGAGAGATTCGCATGGGTGGAGGAGTGGCTCACTGAATGATGGATGCGGGAGAGATTCGCATGGATAGAGGAGTGGCTCACTGAATGATGGATGCGGGAGAGATTCGCATGGATGGAGGAGTGGCTCACTGAATGATGGATGCGGGTGAGATTCGCATGGATGGAGGAGTGGCTCACTGAATGATGGATGCGGGAGAGATTCGCATGGGTGGAGGAGTGGCTCACTGAATGATGGATGCGGGAGAGATTCGCATGGGTGGAGGAGTGGCTCACTGAATGATGGATGCGGGAGAGATTCGCATGGGTGGAGGAGTGGCTCACTGAATGATGGATGCGGGAGAGATTCGCATGGGTGGAGGAGTGGCTCACTGAATGATGGATGCGGGAGAGATTCGCATGGGTGGAGGAGTGGCTCACTGAATGATGGATGGGGGAGAGATTCGCATGGGTGGAGGAGTGGTTCACTGAATGATGGATGTGGGAGAGATTCGCATGGGTGGAGGAGTGGCTCACTGAATGATGGATGCCGGAAAGATTCGCATGGGTGGAGGAGTGGATCACTGAATGATGGATGCGGGAGAGATTCGCATGGGTGGAGGAGTGGCTCACTGAATGGTGGATCCGGGAGAGATTCGCATGGATGCAGGAGTGGCTCACTGAAAGAAAGCAGAGAGCTGGGATTCTCTGTTTGGCAATCGGTGTTGAGCGGTGTGCCGCAGGAGTCGGTGCTGGTCGCACAACTGCTCACAATATATATTTACGATCTGGAACAGGGGATCGAGTATAGGGTCCCGAAGATGGCTGATGGTACACAACTCTTCATGATATGCATTAACGGTCTGTAATATAGGAGCGACTGTCGTGTACCTAAGTTTGCTGATAATATTAAATTGAGTGGAAAAGCAATTTGTGCAGAAGATACTGAGAGCCTACAGAGAGATATTGATAGGTTAAGTGGGCGAGGGTCTGGCAGACGGAATACAATGTTGGTAAATGGGATTTCATCCACTTTGGCAGGAAAAATATAGAACAGCTGATTATTACTTAACTGGTAAAAGATTGCAACATGCTGCTGTACAGAGGGAGTTTCAGGTTCCTGTGCATGAATCACAAAGGTTTGGTTTGCAGGGGCAGCAGGTTGTCAGGAAGGCAAATGAAATCTTGGCCTCCATTACGAGAGCGGCTGAACTAAAGCGCAGGGAGGTTATGATGAAACTGTTCAGGGTTCTTGTGGAGCCACACCTGGAATTCTGCGGTCAGTTCTGTTCTCCTTACTTGAGAAAGGATATACTGGACTTGGAGGAGGTGCAGAAGAGGCTCACCAGGTTCATTTCAGAGATGGGGGGGGGGAGAGAATATGAGGAGAGATCGAGTCGCCTGGCGCTCTACTCACTGGAATCCAAAGAAAGAGAGGAGATCTTAGAGAATCAGATTAAAAAAGAGATAGATATGATCGAAGCAGGGAAGTTGTTCCACTGGGAGCTGAGACGAGAACGAATGGACGATGCCTCCAGTTTCTCCTAATGCGAGGGTTGAGGAAGCGAGGAAGGTAGGAGAGAAAGGGAGAGAGAGGAATGATGGGGGAAAGAGGAGAGTGATGGAAGGATGGAGAAGGAGAAAAGAGAAAACGAGAGAGAGAGAGAGAGAGAGAGAGAGAGAGAGAGAGAGAGAGAGAATGCCATGGAGTAATGAGGAAGGGCGAGAGTGCGCCAGTGTTTCAAGGGGAGGAGTTTACCTCACTCGGAGGAGGGTGTGGGCTCACTCACCGGTGTGTGTTCGGGCTTTGACCTGGGGTCGTGGCTTCTCGCGGACTGAAGGCCTGGAGCCCCGGCGATGAGCAGGAGCAGACCAACGCCCAAAACAGGAACCAACAGTGGATGCACATCTCCCGGGAAATACAGGCTCTGTATGAGTGACACAAATGCGTCCGACATTCCCGCCTGCCCTCAATATCTCCTCCCTTCCTTACATTCCTTTTTCTTTTTCTCCCCCGTTTATCTTCCGCTCTCAATCCCTCGTCTATATTCCTCTCCTCCATCCCTCCCCAAGGTTTTCTTTTCACTCTCTGAAGCGCTCTCTCTCCCCTTCTCTCTCCTCCACTCTGCCTCCTGTCTTACCGGCTCTCCCTCTCCCTCTCCTTCTCCCGCTTACCGCCTCTTTTCTCTCTCTTTCCCAATCTTTCGCCGAAACTCTACACCCTCTGGTATACTCTACATCCCTCCTCCTTACTCTTGTTTCCGCATTTCCGTCACGCTTAGTTTCCATCTCTCTCGACACTCTCCCCCTTCTCTCACCCCTCGACCCTCTGTACACACCCGCTCACCGCTTCTCCGCTGATCCCGAATCTTCCCCTCTCACCCCTCCCTCTCTTTCTCCCCACTGTCAATATTCTCCCAGCACCCGCCACTCTAATCTCTCTCAGCAACGCACTCCCATTTCCTCATTCTCTGTCGTCTCCGCAATTCCTCTCCCTGCTCTCGGTTCCTCTCTTTATCAGCTGTCCACCTGGAGTTTGCTGGCGTCGGTTTGACCGCCTTCTCATCACGGGTTTCCTCTGACAACGGTCGTTTTCTGCTCAGAGACGCAGAGAGTCCCGTACAAAATGGACGAGGGCAAGCCCTACGTAAATGTGAAGTTCGAAGCAACGGGCCCACAGTCTCCTTCCAACGGTGAGTGGGTCCGGAAAATGGAGGGAGAGAGCTCCATTCTGTGTTTGAACCGGGGTGATTATGATCTGACGGGTGGAGGGAGCCGCACTGACTCTCACTGTTCTGTCCCCAGCTGAACCTGATGTATCGTACGTGGAACTTAATCTCAGGACCAGCTCTGTTCTCCGGGTCCGGACAGGTGGAGGTCAGTTTAATCTCTGTCAGTTTGACTGTCTTTATGCGATGTGTTCGTCCCTGTCGGGAGATCTCAGGGAAGGCGCTCAATTGAACCTAACGATTAATCAGAGGGAAACCACGAACCCATCGCGTTCATTGTTCTGTCCCCAGCTGAAAGGTGGGATAAGAGATTACGAGGGTGCTCTGTTGGAGGATTGGCCAAGAGCCTGCACTCGGGGCAGGGGAGTGGAGACAGAGCTGGGGAGAGTCTGTATCGAGGGAGCGCTATGGAATAGGATGAAGAGAAAGTTTTGAGGGAGGGGTCAGTGAAGAGCGAATGTCATAGGAATGGTGGTGTGGAGGTTGTACTGCGGGAGGGATGTTGAGCAGGAGACATTAAGAAAGGAGTGCTGTGGGTATGGCAGAGTGCAGGAAACGCCGAGGGAGGACTGATGAGGATAGAGGACAGTGGGAGTGGAGCTATATAAAATTAAAACCTCACTCTACTCCTTCTTACCCCTGTCTCTATTCCCTCTCTCCCTCTCCTCGCTGCCCTCTTTCTCCTATTACCTCACTAAACCTCTCCCTCTTTTCCCCTGTTCTCGTCCCTCCCTCTTGCTCATCCTCTCTCTCCACTTTTTCTCAAACCTCTCTCCCTCCATTCCCCTTCTCTCTCGACTTTCACCTTAAGCACTGCCACTCTCCATCTCTCACTCTCCCTCCATTCCCCTTCTCTCCCCACTCTTTCTCTCATCTCACTCTTTCTACCGACTCTCCCCTTCATTCTCTCTCACTGTTCAAATGCTCTACAGCCCCACTATCACACCGCCCCTCTCCCGCTCTGCCTCTTTCCGCAACCTCTCGCTCCCTGTTATCTCCCTCAATCTATCTCCGTATCCATCCCCTCTCGCTCCCCCACCCCATTTTCCACCTACTGCCACTCCACACACTCTCCTTTTCTCTATCCACCCCTCCCCTCTTTCTGCTTCGCGCTCACTCCGGTCTCTCTTATCCTTCTGTTTTCCAGCTCTCTCACTCTGTCTCTCTCGCTCTCTTTTTCTCTACCCCCATCCACCTTGTCCTCTCTTCTCCCTCTCCCCACTTTATCTCTCTCTCACCCCTGTTAATGTTCGTTCACTCATAATCTCTCTCGTACTCCTCTTCCCTCTCTCTACCCTGTCTCCCTCCGTTCTCTCTCCCCTATTTTCTCCCATTTCCCCGCCCATTGCCACTATCGTTTGTCCATCCATTTCCTTCACGCTCTCTGTCTCTCTCTCCCTCTCTCTCTCTCTCACCTCCCTCTGCCTTTCATTCCTCACCTCCCCCTCAGTTTCCTCTCTCTCTTGATGCCTTCTCCTCCTCACTCCCTCTCTCTCGATTGCTTACTGTGCTCTCCTCCCACTCTCTCTCTCTCTCTCTCTCTCTCACTCCCACATACAAACATTCTCCATCTCTCTCCCCAGTCGGTCTGACCTCCACCTACGCAGAACTGAACTTTCCGAAAGACGAACCTCTCATTGCTGAGCCCGAGGATCACCGCAACGCCTCGCGACCCGGCGTGCAGCCAATCACTTCGCAGACAGGTCAGTGGTCGCAGTAATGACGTCATTCTGGAGAGTTTTACAAGTCCTGCCCCTAAGTCTCCAATTTCCGAATGCACCCGAATAGACCACTTCCTCCGGCAGCTCGTTCCATAGACGGAACACCATCTGGGTAAACATAGAAACATAGAAAACCTACAGCTCGATACAGGCCCTTCGGCGCACAAGGTTATGCCGAACACGTCCCTACCTTAGAAATTACTAGCCTTACCTATAGCCCTCTATTTTACTAAGCTCCATGTATCAATCAGAAAACCTCTTAAAATACCCTATCGCATTCGCCACCACCACCGTTGCCAGCAGTCCATTCCACACACCCTCCACTCTCTGCGTTAAAAAAGTTACCCCTGACATCTCCTCTGTACCTACTCCCCAGCACCTTAAACCTGTGTCCTCTTATGGGAACCATTTCAGCCCTCTTACTATCCACACGGTCAATGCCTCTCATCATCTTTTACACCTCTGTCAGCTCTACCTCATACTCCTTCGCTCCAAGGAGAAAAGGCCAAGTTCACTCAACCTATCCTCATAAGGCAAGCTCCCCAATCCAGGTAACATCCTTGAAATATTTCTGTGCAGAGTTTCTACGGTTTCCCCATCCTTCCTATAGTAAGGCGACCAGAGCTGAGCAAAGAACTCCAGGTGCGTCTTAGCAAGGTCCTATATAGCTGCAACATTACCTCCTGGCTCCTAAATTTAATTCCACGATTGATGAAGGCCATCTTAACCGCGGAGGCAACCTGCGCAGATGCTTTGAGCGTCCTAGGGACTCGGACCCAAAGATCCCTCTGACCTTCCACACTGCCAAGAGTCTTACAATTAATACTATATGCTGCCATCTTATTTGACCTACCAAAATCAACCACTTCAAACTTATCTGGGTTGAACTCCATGTGCCACTTCTCAGCCCAGTTATGCATCCTATCAATGTCCTGCTGTAACCAGAGACAGCCCTCCACACTATCCATAAAACCGCCAACCTTTGTGTCATCAGCAAACTTACTAACCCATCTCTCCACTTCCTCATCCAGGGCATTTATAAAAATCACGATAAGTGTCCCAGAACAGATTCCTGAGTCACTCCACTTGTGACCGGCCTCCATGCAAAATATGACCCGTCTACATCCGCACTGTGCCTTCTCTGGGCAAGCAAATGTCGATCCACAAAGCAATGTCCAATTGTATCCCATGCCTCTTTACTTTGCATGGGGTACCCTATCAAATACCTTGCTGAAACCCATTTACACTACCCCGACTGCTTTTCCTTCATCAATGTGTTTAGTCACATCCTCATAAAATTCTCTCGGCTCGTAACGCACAACCTGCTCTTGACAAAGCCATGCTGACTATTCCTAATCATATTATACATCTACAAATGATCATAAATCCTGCCTCTCAGGATCTTCTCCATCAACTTACCAACCACTGGGGTACGACCCACTTGTGCATAATTTCCTAGGCTATCTCTACTCCCTTTCTTGAATAATGGAACAACATCCGCAACCCTCCAATCCTCCGGAACCTCTCCCGTCCCACATTAACCTGGGGTACATGCCATCGGTTCCCGGCGACTTATCCAACTTGATGCTTTCCAAAATCTCCAGCACATCCGGTGTCTTAATATCTAAGTGCATAAGCTTTTCAGTCTGCTGCAAGTCATCACTACTGTCAAATAGATTATTTTCCATAGTGAATACTGAAGCAAAGTGTTCATTAAGTACCTTCGCTATTTCCTCCGGTTACTTATACAGTTTCCCCACTGTCACATTTGATTGGTTCCTATTCTTTCACGTCTTATCCTCTTGTTCTTTTCATATTTGTAGAATCCCTTGGGGTGCTCCTTAATCCTACCCGCCAAGACTTCACTTCTGGCTCTCTGAAATTTCCTTTTAAGTTCTTTCCTGTTGGCCTTACAGTCATCTGGATCTCTCACATTACCTAGCTCTCGGACCCTTTTGCAAGCTGTTTCTTTTCTTCTTGACTAGATTTATTACAGCCTTGGTACACCACTGTTCCTGTACCTTACCACATCTTCCCAGTCTCATTGGAATGTACCTATGCAGAACTCCACAAAAATATCCTCCAAACATTTGCCTGATTTCATCCGTACTTTTTACTGATATCATCTGTTTCTTATTTAAGCTTCCAATTTCCTTCCTGATAGCCTCATAATTCCCCATACTCCAATTAAACGTTTTTTCTAACTCGTCTTCTCCTGTCTCTCTACGGTGCCGTTGTATAGGTGATAGAATTATGATCAATCTCTCAAAAATGCTTTCCAACTGAGATTTCTGACAGCTGGCCACGTTGATTCTCCAATACTAAATCAAGTACAGCCTCTTCTTTTGTAGGCTTATCTATCTTCCTGAACACAGCTAACAAACTCTACCCCATCTAAACCCTCTCAACTCTCCTTGATATGAAGACCAACATGTCATTAGCTTCCTTCACTGCCTTGTTTACCTGCATGTTTACTTTCTGTGACTGATGAACAAGGACACCTAGATCTCGTTGTACTTCCCCTTTTCCTAACTGGACACCTTTCAGATATTAATCTCCCTTCCTGTTCTTGCCACCAAAGTGGATAACCTCACATTTATCCACATAAGACTGCATCTGCCATGCATCTGCCCACTCACTCAACCTGCCCAAGTCACTCTGCAATCTCCTATCATCCTCCCCATATTTCACACCGCCAGCAGCTTTGTGTCTGCAAATTCGCTAAGGTACGTTTAATCCCTTCATCTATATCATTAATGTATATTGTAAATAGCTGAGGTCCCAGCACCGAGCCTTGTGGTACCCTACAAGTCACTGTGTGCCATTCTGAAAAGGACTCGTTAATCCCTACTCTTTGTTTCCTGTCTGCCAACCAGTTTTATATCCATGTTAGTACCCTACCCCCAATACCAGGTGCTCTAATTTTACCCACTAATCTCTTAAGTGGGGCCTTATCAAAGGCTTTCTGAAAGTCCAGGTACACTACATCCACCGGATCTCCCTTGTTCATTTTCATAATTACATCCTCAAAAAATTGCCGAAGATTATTCAAGCATGATTTCCCCTTCGTTCCATTAGAGAGGGTTGAAGGAAGATTCCCGAGAATGATTCCAGGAACGAAAGGGTTCCCGCATGAGAAACGTCCGGCAGCTCTTGGGCTGTGTTCCCTGGAGTTCAGGAGAATGAGGGGGAGCTCATATAAAATTCTGAACGTTAAAATTCCTGAACAGACTGGATATGGAAATATTACTTCCATGACAAGGAGGCACAACTTCAGGATTGAAGGTCATTCTTTTAGAACTGAAATGCGGAGAAATTACTTTAGTCAGAGGGTGGAAAATCTGTGGATTTTTTTTTACTACCAGCAGCTGCGGAAGCCAAGCTACTGGGTGCATCTAAGTCAGAGATAGACAGGTTCTTGAGGAGACAGCGTTTCAAAGGGTATAGGAAGAAGGCAGAGGAGTGGGGATGACTATAAGTATTAGATCAGCCCATGATTGAATGGCGGAGCAGACTCGGTGGCCCGAATAGCCTACTTCTGCCACCTAATCTTATGGTCTTATGGTCGAGTGGTCTCTCCACAGCTGCGCAAGAACGGAAGTCGAAAGTGAAGATCGGAAATAGACCGTACCGTCTGATCTGCCGACTCTGCCTAGTTACATCCGCCCTCATCGTGATTGTGGTCGGTCTCTCGATCCATGGTGAGTGAAACGGGCTCCCGGTGGAGTCAGACCCTAAATAATGTCACCCACACGCCCGTCACTGTAACACCGTTTAAAACCCATCACCAATACACGGACACACCGCTAACCGCAATAAAAACACGGCCTTTACCGTAACACAATCAAGACTCGTCCTGACCCCGTCACGCCATTCACCATAACATCAACAATGTTGTTACGGTAGCACGGTCACGACCTTCAACGAGACACGGATACACTCCTGACCGCGACACTGACAGGAACATCGCTATGACACACACGTGGCTGTCACACTGACCGCAACGCACCCCTCACTGTAAGATCGCCATGCCCCTGACGGTAACGCCGATTAAAACCCATCACCACAACACTCACACCCCTAACCGTAATAAAAACACGGTCTTAACCGTAACACAATCAAGACACGTCCTGACACCCATACACCATTCACTATAATATCAGTAGCACTGTCACGGTCACGAACTTCAACTGGACACAAGAACACTCCTAACCGCGACTCTGACACCACCATCTCCGTGACGCACACATGGCAGTCGCACTGACTGCAACGCATACCTCACTGTAACATCGACATTCTCCTGACCGTATCACTGATAAACTCCTCAGGGCCACACCAAAACACACCTCACAGTGACGCCGACACGCTCTTCACCGTGACACTGAGGCACAATACACCGTGACACCTTCACGCTCCTCAACGTGATCCGCTCCGCACCGCACCGTGACAAAGACTCACACGTCACTGTAACACCCCTAACCGAGACGGTATCGCCCCTCAACATACCACCGATGCACCGCTCACTGAGGCAATTATCCACACCTCACCCTGACATAGGCAAACCCCTGAACGTGATACGGACCCCTAAATTCTCAATAACACCGACATAGTCCTCTCCGTGAGACCGACACAGAGTTCAGCGTGACACTCTCACTCACACCGGGGCCATGACATACTTGAGAACAACACACCATGACATAGATACTCCACCCACGGTGAAACGACAAGGCCCCTCTCCCTGACATTTTCTTCGCCTTGACATCGAGATACACTTTACTGTGTCCCGGTATACCTCTCTCCGGGGCAGAGAAACTCCTATCACAGTGACACCGACACGTCCCTCACAGCAACTCGGACATGCCCCGCACGATACTGACGCAGACCCCCATGGTAACAACTAAACCTTCACCGGGACATTGATATACCCCTCAGCGTGACAAAGACACGCCCCTCAAGGTGGCGCCTCTCAATGAGCCACAAGCGCATCCTCTAGATTTTTTTTTGTATTATGAGGACACTCATTTATTGTCATTGAGAAATGCATGCATTAAGAAACGATACAATGTTCCTCCAGAGTGATATCACAAAATTAAAAAAAAAGATAAACCAAAGACACACGGTGACAAAACCACATAATTGTAGCATAAAGTCACAGCAGTGCAAAGCAATACCGTAATTTGATAAAAAACAAAACAGACCACAGGCCACGGGCACGGTTTAGTAAAAAGGTCTCCAGTTCCGATCGACTCCAATAGTCCCGATATCAGGCAGCAAAAGGGAGAAACTCTCCCTGCCATAAACTTCCAGGCACTGCCAACCAATGGCACGAAATTACCCGACGACAGCAGACTCGGAGTCCGTCCGAAAACTTCGAGCCTCCGACCAGCCCCTCCGATACAGACTCCCGAGCGGCATCCTCTGTGGAGCGCCTTCGACCTCGTCCCGGCTGCCGAAACAAGCAAAGCATAGGTCTCAGAGGCCTTCTTCTCCGGTGATTGAAGACCGCACAGTAGCAGCGGCAGTGAAGCGGGCATTTCAATAGTTTCTCCAAATGTTCCTACACGCTCTCACGTCTGTCTCCATCAAATCAGGATTGTGCACGTATCCCTACTTAACAAGTAACAAATATCCATTCTCCAGAGAGGCCGCGCGCGCGGCGTCGCGCCGCCATTTTCTCCTCCTTTACTGTGACACCCTTCACCGTCACACTGACATAAAACTCTCTGTGACCCGTGCGGTAGCGCGATACTGACTCACGTGTCACTGCAAACGCGAAACATCCTTCACCATCTCTCTCAGTATCGCAGATTCGTCAGTCTAAGGTCACCTTGGATCGAAACTACCATGATTTAAACTCAACCCTTCAATCCAAGCTTTTTGCGCTCAACGCTAATCTGTCCGTTCTTGAACGAATGCAGAGCGATCTCCGTCACCAGTTCACTGAGATGGAAACGAAGTACAGATCTGTCAACGAAACCAAGGCTCAAATCTGTGAATTTTTGACCAGCGGAAGAGGTGAGGCATCATCCCCCTCTTTCACCCGCTCCTCATCACAGGGCAGGCATGGAGAGAGGAAGCGTCACTCTGTGCTTGGCATCGGGAGTGTGTGAAGAGATGGTATGGAGAGTGATTCACTCTGTGTTTGTCCCGGTGAGTGTGTGATGGTGCAGCGTGCAGGAAGTTTCACTCTGTCACTGAGTCCAGGAGAGTGTGATGGGACGTTGTGGATGTGGATTCACTCTGTGTCTGACCACGGGATTGTGAGACGTAACATTACAGCCTCACTCTGTGTCTCACTCCGGGAATGTCCGATGGGACAGTATGGATCCAGCTTCACTCTGTGTCTGACAGCGGGATTGTGTTATGAGACAGTGCTCAGAGAGATTCACCCTATGTCTGACCCCTGAAGTTATGGCACCGTGGAAAGAGCGTTTCACTCTGAATCCGGGAGTGTGTGATGGGATCGTGGAGAGAGAGCTTAAGTATGTGTCTGACTCCGGGAGTGAGTGATGGGAGTCTGCAGAGCGGGATTCACTCTGTTTTTGAATCCGAGAGTGTGTGATGGGATCGTGGAGAGACATCTTCAGTCTGTGTCTGATTCCAGGAGTGCGTGATGATACTTAAGGAGGGAGATTCACACTGTGTTGAACACGGTAATGTGTTATGGGACCGTGTGGAGACAGCTTCCCTCTGTGTCTGACACTTTGCTCTGTCCTGTGTCGAGAAGCTGTTGAGAGACAATCACACTCCCTCTGAGTCAGCGGGAGATATTAAAAAGCGAGCAGATTAACGGAGCGGGCGACGGAGTAGGGGAGACAGAGTAGAAAGGCTCTGGCTCGAGAGGCTTGGGCGGGCAGAGACTTGCTGCCAGTGAGGTAAGGCCGGTTAAAATCCTTTAATTAATTTAATTAACTTCGGTGTTGGTAATAAGAGGCACGGTTAGGGCAGTATGTGAGAAGTCAGGAGAGCGCAATTGTCCCTGATGACTACACCTGTAAAAGGTGCAGTCCTGACAAACTGAGTTAGCGAACTGGAACTGGAGCTGGATTATCTTCGGATCATTTGTGAGACAGAGGCAGAAATAGACAGTAGTTTCAGGGAGATAGTTACCCCTAAGAGTCAGGAGACTGGTAGTTGGGTGACTGTCAGGAGAGGGAAGGGGAATAGACAGGAAAAGCAGAGCACCCCTGTGGCCGTTCCCATCAACAATAAGTATACCGTTTTGGATACAGTTGGTGGGGTGAATCTACCAGGGACAAGTTGCAGTGGTCACGTCTCTGGCACCGACTGGACCCTGAGCTCAGAAGAGAAGGAGGGAAAAGCGAAGAGCAGTAGTGTTAGGAGATTCAATAGTTTGAGGGGGTAGATAAATGGTTCTGCGAGAGAGATCGAGAATCTGGGATGGTCTGTTGCCTTCCTGGTGCCAGGGTCCGCGATATCTCGCATCGAGTTCTCAGTATTCTCAAGAGGGAGTGCGAGTAGCCAGATGTCGTGGTCCATGTAGGGACCAATGATGTGGATAGGAAGAAGGAGGAGGTCCTGTAAAGAGAGTTTAGGGAGTTAGGTGCAAATTTGAAGGACAGGACAGGCAGGGTTGGAATCCTAGGATTGCTCCCGTGCCACGTGCTAGTGAGGACAGAAACAGAAAGATAATGCAGCTAAATACCTGGCTAAGGTGCTGGTGCAGGATAATGGGTTTCATGTTTCCGGACAGCTGGCCTTGTTCCAGGGAAGGTGGGACCTTTTCCGACGTGAAGGGTTGCACCTGAACTGGAGGGGGACCAGTATCCTTGCGGGAAGGTTTGCCAGTGCTGCTCCGGGAGGTTTAAACTAGATTTGTAGGGGGTGCGGAACAGAGCGTTAGAGCAGATAGTGAGGTGGAGGATGATAAAGAACTGCAAGTATGAAATGGAGTAAAGCCAGAATTAATATATAAAGAGGCTTTAAGGAAAGAGAAGCAGAATAAAGGGTGTAAAGGTACTAAGGAAGAAAGGGTAAAGTGCGATACTTCAATGCAAGAAGCAATAGAAGCAAAGGTGATGAACTGCGAGCTTGGATACATACATGGAATTATGATGTAGTGGCCATTACAGAGACTTGGCTGACACCAGGGAAGGAATGGATTCTCAATATTCCTGGATTTCAGTGCTTTAAAAGGGATACAGAGGGGGGAAACTGTGACGAGGTGTGGCATTACTGGTCAAGGATACTGTTAGAGTTCTTTGAGGAGGTGACCAGGCATATAGATGATGGTAGTGCAGTGGATGAGATCTGCATGGATTTTAATAAGGCACTTGACAAGTTTCCACACGGTAGGCTTATTCAGAAAGTCAGAAAGCATGGGATCCCAGGATGTTTGGCCAGGGGGAATTCAGAATTGGCTTGCCTGCAGAAAGCAGACGGTCGTAGTGGAGGGGGTACATTCGGATTGGCTGAACGTGACTACTGGTGTCCAACAAGGATCTCTACTTACCGTGATTTTTATTAATGATCTGGATGTGTGCGTCGAAGTGTGGGTTAGGCAGTTTGCAGACGCCACAAAGATTGGTGGTGTTGTGGATAATGCAGAGGATTGTTGAAGGTTGCAGAGAGACATTGATAGGATGCAGGAATGGGCTGAGAAGTGGCAGATGGGGTTCAACCCGGAGAAGTCTGAGGTGGTAAACTTTGGAAGGACAAACTCCAAGGCAGAGTACAAAGTAAAAGGCAGGATACTTGGTAATGTGGAAGAGCAGAGGGCTCAGGGGGTACATCTCCACATAATCCTGAAAGTTGCCTCCCAGGTAGTTAGGGTAGGTAAGAATGCTTAAGGAGTGTTAGTTTTCAGAAGTCGAGGGATGGAGTTTAAGAGTCGCGAGGTAATGATGAAGCTCTATAAAACTCTGGTTAGGCCACACTTGGAGTACTGTGTCCAGTTCCGGTCGCTTAACTATAGGAAGGATGTGGAGCATTGGAAAGGGTACAGAGGAGATTTACCAGTATGCTGCCTGGTTTAGAGAGTATGGGTTATGATCAGAGATTAAGGGAGCTAGGGCTTTACTCTTTGGAGAGAAGGAGGATGAGAGTATACATGATAGAGTTGTGCAAAATATTAAGAGGAATAGACAGAGTGGAGAGCCAGCGCCTCTTCCCCAGGGCATCACTTCTCAGTACAAGAGGACATGGCTTTCAGTTAAGTGGAGGGAAGTTCAAGGGGGATATTATAGGACAGTCTTTCACTCAGAGAGTGGTTGGTGCATGGAATGCACTGCCTGAGTCTGTGGTGGAGGCAAATACACTAAATGACTTTTTTAATTGATTTTTTTTGCCTTTCTACTATTACTACAACAAAATGAAGAATAATACTGTGCAAGATAAACATAAAATAATATAATCCAAATCAATGATTAAAAAAACAAAATAAAATCATGTAAAGTTTGTATTCACAGCCCCCGAACAAGAAAAAAATCTCCAGACCAACCACTGCAAGATGTAAAAAAAATATTAATCGGAGCATTCAAAACCCCAAAACTGTAAATGATAATAAGAACAATAAATAATAATGCCTACTGCCAAAGAGAGAGAAAAAAATCTAAAAGTATGGGACTGAAAAGAAGACTTATTTTAAAGAGGAGTTATGAAAATATTCAAAATGACCCCTCACCTTCTGAATCTTTATATCCGAATTCAGAAGTGAAGAGTGAATTTTATTAAGGTTTAAACAGGATATAATATCATTAAGCCATTGAGCATGCGTGGGTGGGGCAACATTTTTCCACCTAAGAAGAATTAAACGTCTAGCCAAAACCGAAGCAAAAAATACTGTTCGACGGTTAGTCGGACTCAAATGTATATTTGCCTCACCCAAGCTACCAAAAAGAGCAATCAGAGGGTTAGATTCTAAGTGTCAATTAAGAATATGGGATAAGGTTAAGAAAACGTCTCTCCAAAATTTCTCTAGACCAGGGCAGGCTCAATACATATCGATAAGAGAAGCCTAGCCCCCTTTACACTTGTCACAAACAGGACTAATGTTATGGTAAAATCGGGACAATTTAGATTTGGACATGTGAGCCTATGTACAATCTTAAACTGTAAAACAGCAGTGACGAACACAAAGAGAAGTTGAATTAACTGACTTACGAATTGTGTCCAGAACCGCATCAAATAAAACAAAAACATTTCAGTCATGCTCCCAAGCCGTTCTAATTTTATCAAAGGGGGCACGACATTTTTCTCAAGCATCGCAGGGAAATTGGACAATAAAGGATCAATGAAATGTCTAATGTAAAGGTATCTAAAGAAGTGGGCATTAGGTAGATTGAACTTTGCAGAGAATTGTTGGAAAATTTCGAAACGATTATCAATTAAAAGTTCTTAAAATGCCTAATGCCTTTTCTGTACCAATCATGAAATGTTGAATCTTGCTTGGAAGGAAATAAAAGATGATTATGTAAGATAGGACGAGAAAGAGAGAAAGCATGAAGACCATTACATTTTCTAAACTGGGCCCATATTCTCAGAGTATGTCTAATAAGAGGATTAACAATTAGTCTAGGCAAACGACTCGGGAGTGCAGATCCAAGAAGTGCAGAAATAGAGAGAACCTCAGTGCAGTTTAACTCCATTGTCACCCATTTAGGACAATCAGACTGGTTATGAAAAAAGGACCAGAAAGTAAGATAGCGAATATTAGCCGCCCAGAGGTTTAAACGGAAGTTAGGTAAAACCATAAAACCATATTTTTCAGATTTTTTGAGGTAAGCTTTATTAAGTATAGAACGTTTGCCCTTCCATAAATAGGACAAAATAATGAAGTTTAAGGAGTCAAAAAAAGCTTTAGGAATAAAATGGAATTGATTGAAGTAAGCATAAAATTTAGGAAGGATATACATTTAAATAACATTAACACTACCTACCAGAGACATAGATAAGGGTGACCATTGTGACAAACTCTGTTTGTAGAGTTCAGAAGATTAGCACAATTTTCCCGAAAAAGATCCTTGAAATTCCTTGTAACTGTAATACCAAGAAATGTAAATTGATTATTAACTACTTTAAAAGTGAGGTCACGAAATATTAATGTTTGAGATTCTTTATTAATTTGAAAGTGTTCACACGTGTAGATTGAGTTTATAGCCAGAAAGCTGGCTAAAGTGATCGAAAAGTAAAAACATGGGTAAGAAAATGCACACAAATGAAATTCAGGCGACTACGAGATAGGTATATGGAGGAATTTAAGTTGGGGGGTATATATGGGAGGCAGGGTTTAAGGGTCAGGCCAACATTATGGTCCGAAGGGCCTGTACTGTGCTGTACTATTCTATGTTTCATACCTATGTCCATTTGCCACGTGTGCTGAGGAAGTTTCTTTCCGTGTCTCAAAGCTGGATCGTGTGATGGGGCCGTGGAGAGAGGGATTCACACTGTGTCTGACAAAGGCGGTGTGGAGAGAGATTCACTCTGTGGCTCTCCACAAAACCATGTGATGTGACAGTGAGCAGCGTGCAGCCTGAACTCATGATGGACCTTACGAAGAGAGAGCTTCACTCTCTGTCTGACCTCTGTTGGGTATGTTGTAAAAACGTAATGTGTTTGTCCATTGGATTCTGTGAGGGGATACTCATATTCAGTTTCACTACCGGAATTCGTGATAGGAGGGCCTGGAGTGTGTTGGTATCTGGCACCGGAAATGTGTAATGGGGCAGTTTGCAGGGCGCCTCAGTTTGTGTCATACGCCGGGAGTTTATGATGGGACGCTGTTGAGGGAGCTTCACCCCGGGTCTGACCACAGGACTGTGTGATGGAACGGTGTGGAGGGAGATTCACTCTGTGTCTGACCCCGGGAATGTGTTTTGGGAACTTCTCTGCATGTCTGACATCGGGAATATGTGATGGGACAGGGCAGATAAGATTCACTCTTTCTCTGGCCCGGCGAGTCTGAGTGATCGGACGGTTCGCAGAGAACTCCGGTAGTGTGTGTTGGGACGGTGTGGAGGTATCCGTATTCTATACCAACTCCCGGACGTAAGGAGGGAGATTTTCTGTTAATTTTTTTTTGTAATTTCCAAAGCAATCTTGTTCCCAGGACTGAATCAGAAATAAAGAGAGGTGTTATTTCATAAAGACGTTTGAAACATCCTACGATGAAGCGAAGCAGCTTTGTTCAAACTCTGATTCAAATTTTCTTGAAATAAATGCAAGAAAGGAAGATGTATGTGTCAGATCGACTGAAGATATATCCACACCTGAGTGAGGATCCCTCCACACCGCCCCATCACACACTCCCGGGGTCAGACACAAAGTGAATCACCCTCCACACCGTCCCATCACACACTCCCGGGGTCAGACACAGAGTGAATCTCCCTCTACCCCGTCCCATCACACACTCCCGGGGTGAGAATGAAAGTGTTGTTCCGTATGTCTTGCTCGACCTCAATCATTAATGATAGCAATTTAATTTCACAGAATTTTGTTAACAAATCTGTCCGCGAACATGACAGTTCATATTGGTTTGCAAAATGCCAATCCAAGGGAAATTTGGAGTCTTGCTAGTTTTTGAGGAGAGAGTTGGTCATGGGATTGTTACAGGCTCCGAGAAGGGAGTGTGCAGTGGCTTTTGTTTGGGGCTGACCAGGCTGCGGGAACATTGTGTGCAGTGGGATTAGTTTGCGGACTGCCGAGGTCTGTGAGGAGAGTTTAGGCATTGGGAGCATTTTTGGGACAGAGAAAGGTCTGCGGAGAGTGCGTGGGGCAATTGGATTTGCCTGGGGACTGACACAGGTCTGTGGGGAGAAAATACGTCAGTGGGAGGACTTTGGGAACGGACACTGTGGGGAGGGTGTGAGCCAGTGGGTTTACCTTGGGGACTTACTCTGCTCTGTGGTGTGAGAGCGGGAAGTGCGAGGATTTTGGGGACCGACACGGGACTGTGTGAAGAGAGTATGGCAGTGGGTTTACCTTGGGGACTTACACTGCTCTGTGGTGTGAGAGCGGGAATTGCGAGTATTTAGGGGTATAGAAGGGAGGATGGAAGAAAAGGAGAGCTGTAGTTATGGGAGACTCGATAGTTAGAGGTACAGACAGGAGGTTCAGTGGTCGTGACAGAGACTCCCGGATGGTTTGTTGCCTCCCGTGTGCCAGGGTCAGGGATGTCTCTGATCTCGTGCACAGCATTGTGATGTGGGAGGGTGAGCAGCTATATATCATGGTTCTCATCGGTACAAATGACGTAGGAAGAAAGATTGAGGAGGTCCTGAAGAATGAGTATAGAGAGCTTGGTAGCAAGTTAAAATCAGGACCTTGAGTGCAGTTATCTCAGGATTGCTAACTGCGTCACGTGCCCGTGATGCTCTGGAAGATGAGCACCTGGCTGAGGAACTGGAATAAGGAGCAGAATTTCATATTTTTGGATCATTGGGACCTCTTCTGCTGCGGGTGGCACGCACAAGAGTGAGGTGTTAAATCTAAACTACAGGGGTATGCAATATACTTGCAGGGGGCTTTGCCAGCTATTGGGGGGGGAGGGTTAAACGAGATTTGCAGGAGGATGGGAACCTGAATGGCAGAGCAGATAGTGGAGGGGTGGTGAAAATAAATGATGTGAACAGTTCATGCAAATTCCCAAATAGAAGGGTTGTGTGTGGTGGTAATAAGCTTCTGAGGTGTGTCTATTTCAATGCGAGGAGTATTGTTGGGAAGGCTGACGAGCTGAGGGCGTGGATTGACACATGCAATTATGACATTGTAGACATTAGTGAAACTTGGCAACAGGAGTGGCAGGACAGACAGTTTAATATTCCAGAGTTCCGATGTTTCAGACTTGATAGACGCAGAGAGATGAAGGGAGGGGTGATGGCATTGCTGGAGAGGGAAAACTTTACAGCAGTGCTCAGGCAGGACATTAGAGGGCTTGTCTACCAAGGCCATATGGGTGGAGCTGAGCTGAGCTTCCCCACAGGAAAGGTATGACCACATTAATGGGGTTGTATTATAGACCGCCCAATAGTCAGCGAGAACTGGTAGAGCAAATCTACAGAGAGATAGCAGACAACTGCAGGAAACATAAAGTTTTGATCGGAGGGGATTTTAATTTCCCACATATTGATTGGCACTCCCATTCTGTTAAAGGTTTAGACGGGTTAGAGTTTGTAAAATGTGTTCAGGAAAGTTTCCTAAATCAATATGTAAAGGTACCAACTAGAGAGGAAGCAACATTAGTTCTCCCATTTGGAAACAATTTAAGACAAGTGACGGATCACTTTGCGTATAGTGATTATAACGCCGTCAGTTTCAAATTGATCATGGATAAAGACAGATCTCGTCCTCGGGTTGAGGTACTAAACTGGAAAAAGGCCAAATTTGAAGAAATGAGAAAGGATCTAAAGAGCGTGGATTGGGACAGGTTGTTCTCTGGCAGATATGTGATTAGCAAGTGGGAGCACTTCAAAGCAGAAATTTTGAGAGTGTGGTGTAAGTATGTTCCTGTCAGGGTTAAAGGCAAAATGAATAAGAATAAAGAACCTTGGTTTTCGAGGGACATTGGAAATCTGATATAGAAGAAGAGAGCCATCTATGACTGGTCTAGGCAACAAGGAGCAAATAAGGTGCTTGAGGAGTATAAAAAGTGCAAGAAAATACCTAAGAAATAAATCAGGAGGGCTAAAAGAAGACGTGAGGTTGCTTTGGCAGTCAAGTTGAAGGATATTACTTTTAACTACTTGGGGTAAAAGAGGTACGACTGCGCAAGCGCATCAGAGCGCGGAAATTTTAAAAAGGGAAGCGATCTTCAACGTTTTTTTTCGATTCACAGCAAGCAGGCAGCAGGGTTAGTGGCCGTTTTTCGGGAGAAAATCAGAATTTTTTTAACTACTTGGGTTAAAAGAGGCACGACTGCGCAGGCGCGTGAACTCAGAGAGCGGAAGTCTTAAAAAGAACATCGTTATATCCAGCGGGCAGTGTTGGTGCGCGACGTGGAGTGGGAGGGTGCAGAGTGATAGGGCTTTCGCTCAACGGGGTTAGGCGGAAACGGGAAAAGACTTCCTGCGATCGTTATTAATAAATTATATTTAGCAATAACAGTAGCATTAGAGGTATGCATCAGGGATTAGTGTTGTGCTTGGAGTGCCAGATGCGGGGACCCTGGGAGACTCCCAGACTCTGCAAGGATTTCATCTGCACCAGGTGCATTGAGATGATGCTCCTTAAGGACCGTGTTAGGGATCTGGAGCTGCAACTTGATGGCCTTCAGCTAGTTAGGGAAAGTGAGGAGGTGATTGATAATACCTATAGAGAGATAGTGGACGGCACATCTGTGACAGCCCCCTCCCTCACAGAAATCGATATATCGTTTTATATACTGTTGGAGAGGTTGACTTAACAGAGGAAGATCAACGCGAACCGGACTCTGGCAATCTGCCCAGTGCCGTGATCAGAGAGCGAGGAGAAATTCAGTATTTATAGGGGATTCAATAGTGAGAGGAACAGACAGGAGATTCTGCGAGCCGGACATGGATACCCGGATGGTGTGTTACCTCCCTGGTGCCAGGGTACGGGATGTCTCAGATCGGGTCCAGAGTATTCAGAGGAGAGAGGGCGAGCAGCCAGGAGTCTTGATACATTTTGCTACCAAGGGCTTAGACAGAAAAAGAGAGGATGTGCTGAAGGAAGATTCCTGGGAGCTAGGAAGAAAATTGAAAAGCCGGACCTCCAGAGTAATAATCTCAGGATGACTGCCTAATGAAAGTAAGAATAGCAGAATTAAGCAGATGAATGTGTGGCTAAGTTACTGGTGCAGGGGGCAGGGCTTCAAATTCTTGGATCATTGGGATCTGTTTTGGGGGTGGTATGACTTATACAGAAACGATGGGTTACACCTGAACTCAAAGGGTACTAATATCCTGGCGGGATAGTTTCATATAGCTGTTAGGGAGGGTTTAAACTAATTTGGCAAGGGGAAGAAAACCAGCGTGTTAGGGTCGAGCAAGAGGAAAATAGAAATAAGTCAAAGATACTGTGCAGCGAAGATGGCAAGAAGGACAGGCAGGTGAATAGACAGGAGAATTTGCTGTGCGATAGAAATATAGCAGAGTCGGTTACAGATACTGATCTAAATGTACTGTACTTAAATGCACACAGCATTAGAAATAAAGTGAACAACCTTGTTGTACAGCTACCGGTTAAAAGATAAGACATTGTGGCCGTCACCGAGTCATGGCTAAATGATGAGTGTGATTAGGAGCTGAATGTCCAAGGCTACACAGTGTATAGGGAAGATAGGAAGGTAGGTAAAGGGGGTGGCGTGGCCCTGACGGTACACAACTGTATCAAATCACTAGAATGAAGGACTATAGGATCAGAAGGGGTAGAATCCTTATGCGTCGAGATTAGAGATGGCAAGGGTAAAAAGACACTAATAGCCGTTATATACAGGCATCCAAACAGCAACCCGGGTGTGGACAACAAGTTACAGCCGGAAATTGAAAAAAAAAGTGTCAGAAGATAAATGTCAAGATAATTATGGGGGATTTTAATATGAAAGTGGATTGGGAAAGTCAGGAAGGTACTGGGTCTCAGGAGAGGGATTTTGTAGAATTCTTATGGGATGGCTTCTTGGAGCAGCTTGTCCATAAGCTCACCAGAGGATCGGCTGTTTTGGGTTGGGTGCAGTGTAATGAGCCTGAGGTGATTATAAACTAGAGCTAATGGGACCCCTTGGAAGTAGTGATCATAATATGATTGAGTGAAGTATCAAATTTGCCCAGGAGAAGCTGGTATCAGGTGTATCGATATTACAATGGAACAAAGGAAATTACAGTGGCATGAAAGAGGAACTTGCCCAAGTTGTTTGGAAAAGTAAGCTAGATAGAGGCACGGCCGAGCAGAATTAGATGAAATTCTTACAAGAAAAAAAACGAATCTTGAAAGGGTTGGACAGAGTAGATGTGGAAAGGCTGTTTCCCTTGGTGGTTGAGGCCAAGACAAGAGGCCACCGTCGTAGAAATAGAGGGTACCCATTTAAAACAGAGTTGAGGAGAATTTCTTTTAACCAGAGGGTCGTGGATTTGTGGAATTCGTTGCCACATACATCCGTGGATGCCCAATCATTTAAGCTGTTTAAGGAGGAAATTGATAGGTATCTAATTAGTCCGTGTATCAGGTGATATGGGGAAAAAGCCGGAAAATTTAACTAGACAGGAGAATGGTTTAGCTCATGGTGGAGTGGCAGAGCACACTCAGTGAGCCGAATGGCCTATTTCTGCTCTTTTGTCCTGTAATCTTGTGATTCCATCATCTAAATCATTGCTATACAGCATAAACGGAAGCGGTGACAACACCGACTCCTGCGGAACACCACCAGTCACTGGCAGCCGACCAGAAAAGGATCCTGTTTTTCCCACACACATCCCTGAACGTGACACCGACACACCGCTCACTGTGGCACCAAAACACGAGTCACCGTGACGCCGACACCCCGTTCACCATCTCTCTCAGAGTTATCGATCCGTCAGTGTCTGAACCCCTCAAATCAAAAAGTACCAGAGTATTTTGGAAAAATATCAGGATATGGACAGGACCCAGCATCAACGTCAACTGAAACTCCACGAGCTGAACTCAAACCTTAAAACCAGGAAATCCAAGATTCCCGACTGGATCCAAGGACCTGTCTCAGGAATGTTTCGGCCCTCAACAACAACGTCTCCATCCTCATAAGCAAATTGTTTGTCCTCGAAAGCAAGCGCTCCATCCTTGAAAACAAACTGTTGGTCCTGGAAAACATCCTCTCCGTCCTGAGCTCTGATCTCTCTGATCAGCATCAAACGCAAACTGATCTCCGAGGCAAATTCAATGACCTCGAAATGAATTGCAAAGATCTCAACCAAACCAAGACTGAAATCTGACAACTGCTGAGCAGCAGAAATGGTGAGGTAATATTACCAATTTCGCCGCACCTAATCAGAAGACAGAGAGGGAGGGGAGGTTGTAGTCTCTGGCTGTTCTCGGGAATGTGCGCTGAGACGTGCGGCGAGACCGCCACCTAGTGCCCAAATGCTGGCCGTGCGTCAAGGAACGGTGTGGCGGGAAAGACACCTACTGTCTGAACCCGGGAATGCGTTATTGCGACGCCACAGGACGTCACTCTGCGTTCACAGGACGAGCGAAGAAGCTCTAATCCCCAAAATGAGTGACGCAACAGTGTGGAGGGAGCTTCCGCTGTGTCTGACCCCGGCGGTGTGTGATGGGAAGGTGTGGAGGGAGCTTCTCTGTGTCTGACCCCGGAAGTGTGTGACGGGACGGTGTGGAGGGAACTTCACTCTCAGTTTGACCCCGGGAGTGGGTGATAGGAATGTGTGGAGAGAGCTTGACTCTGTGTCTGAAACCGAGAGTGTGCGATGTCCTGGTGTATGTATTTTACAGCTGGTGTGGTTGATGGTGCAGTACACAGGGATCGCTAATTTAAGTCTCACTCCCGGCGGATATAATGGACTAATGGGGGAAGATTCATTGTTCTTTATTCCTGATTTCCAGAGCAAGCGTGTTCAAAGGACTGGATCAGAAATGAAGACAGGTGTTATTTCATATCCACGTTTAAAAGATCTTACGATGAGGCGATGCAATATTGCTCTAACTCTGATTCAAAGCTTCTTGAAATAAATTCAAGAGAGAAAGAGGTATGTGTCAGATACACAGAAGATAAATCCATTCCAGAGTGAATCTCCCTCCACGTCGTCCCATCACACAGACCCGGTGTCAGACACAGAGTGAATCTCGCCCGCACCGTCCCATCACACACTCCCGGGGTCAGACAGTGTATGAATCTCCCTCCACACCGTCCCAGCACACACTCCAGGAATCAGACAGAGAGCGAATCTCCCTCCACACCGTCCCATCACACACTCCCGGGGTCAGACAGAGTATGAATCTCCCTCCACACCCTCCCAGCACACACACCGGGAATCAGACAGAGAGTGAATCTCCCTCCATACCGTCCCATCTCGCACTCCCGGAGTCAGACACAGGGTGAAGTTCCCTCCTTATCGTCCCATCACACAGACCCGGTGTCAGACACAGAGTGAATCTCCCTCCACACCGTCCCATCACACACTCCCGGGGTCAGACACACAGCGAATCTCCATCCACACCGTCCCGTCACACACTCCCGGGATCAGACACAGAATAAATCTCCCTCCACACCGTCCCAGAACACACTCCCGGGGTCAGACACAAAATGACTCTCCCTCCACACCGTCCCATCACACACTCCCGGGATCAGACACAGAGTGAATTTCCCTCCACACCGTACCATCACACACTCCCGGGATCAGACACAGAGTGAATCTCCCTCCACACCTCCCATCTCGCACTCCCGGAGTCAGACACAGGGTGTAGCTCCCTCCACACCGTCCCATAACACACTCCCGGGATCAGACACAGAGTGACGCTCGCTGAACTGTGCTCGATTTCAATAATTAATGATAGCAATTTAATTGCACAGAATTTTGCTAACAGCGCTGTCCGCGATGAAGACATTCCATACTGGATTGCAGCATGCATATCGAGGTGAGACTAGGGGTCATGCAGGTTTTTGGAGAGAGATTGGGCAGTTGGGTTAAAGCTGTGGACAGGCACATGTCTGTGTGGGGACTCGGGTAGGGGGATCTGTAGGGAGCTGCCATAATTCAGTGGTGAGAAGTGAGTCACTGTGGATATTTTGGGGACTAGAACGGGTCAGAGTGGAGAGAGTAAGGTAGTATTTTGGGGCATGATACATCCTGTAGGAAGAGACTGGGCAGTGGGATTAAATTGATGACTGACCCAGACTGTGGGAAGAAGGTGCGGGAGTATTGTGGGGACAGACGCAGGTCTTTGGGGAGAAAATGTGTCTCTGGGACAATTTCGGGACGGTCACTGTTGGGAGGGAATAGGGAACTGCGATTAATTTGGGACTGACACAGGTCTGTGGGATTAGACTGGTCAATGTGATTAGTTTCGGGACCGAGGCGGGCTGTTGGTAGAGAGACGGCAGTCGGATTAATTTGTAGACTGACATGAACTGACAGAGATTTGGAAGTGAGAATGTTTTTGTGACTGACACAGGACTGTCGGGAGATGGATCGTCAGTGGGATCACTTCGGAACTGGCACGGGGCTGATGGGGGAGAGTAGGAAGTATTTTATGGACAGACACGCGGCTTTGAGAGAGAGAGAGAGAGAGAGAGAGAGAGAGAGAGAGAGAGAGAGAGAGAGAGAGAGAGAGAGAGAGAGAGAGAGAGAGAGAGAGAGAGAGAGAGAGAGAGAGAGAGAGAGAGAGAGAGAGAGAGTGTCTGTGTGAGTATTTCGGGGAATGAGACAGGGCTGTGTGAAGAGCGGAGCAGCAGGATTACTTTGGGGACTGACAAGGTTTCATGGGGAGGGAGAGGGGCAGTGGGAGTATCTTAGGGACTGCTCTGGGGCCGTGGGGAGCGGCTGGGGGTCTGGGAGTAATCTGCGGAGTGACGCGGGCCTATGGGGAGAATGTATGATCGTGGGATTATTTTGGGGACAGACACAGCTCTGTGGGTAGAGCTTTG
>NW_027331919.1:1805353-1812853 GCF_048418815.1 Hemitrygon akajei | reverse complement strand
GCAAAAAGATAATAAATACTGCGAAAATGTGGACGTGGTGCTCATACATTCAAAAATATGATGCCGGAGGGGATGGAGGTGTACCAGAATCCTTGAGATTTTAGGTTCCTGTGTTTCTTCCCGATGGTAGCAATGAGCAGGGAGTTTATCCCTGGGGTGAGCGGCCTCAGTGATGGATGCCGCCTTTTCGAGGGATCGCATCCTCGATGCTGCGGAGGGTTGTACCCGTGATGGATCTGGCGACCTCGTGCGTTGCAGCCTCCACATCAGGCGGCGATGCAACAAGTCAGAATGATCCCAGCGATCATTTGCTGGTCTTCAATGAAAGACCAAATCCTCTCAAGCGGGTCACGTTGTAATTCCTTCTGTAACGAGAGATCTATGGTGGTGATGGGAAGTGTAGAGTATGGTCTGGAATACACTGAAACGCAGAATCGAAATAAACAAGACGACAGTAAAGACATCTAAAGTTTATATCGCAAAGAATAGTTCTCGAAATGGATGGCCTACGGTTGAGCACTGAGTGCTCAGCACGGGGACGTCAACGACAGACTTTCCATGAAGCAATGTTGACGAGCAATGATTGTCAGTCTGAGCCTTAAAGGGGAAGTGACATTTCATCAAACTCCGGGAATGGACGTGCCCACACTTAGTTGCCTGGCGCTGTTCAGTCGGGAACATCACACCCTCTTCGTGTTTGCATGAATGTGTTGGTCCCACCAGGACAGATCCACTGAGATGCTGACACCCGGCAACACAGGAACCTAAAATCAGACCATGAGATATTGGAGCAGAATTAGGCCATTGAGTCTGCTGCGCCATTTCATCATGTCTGATCCATTTCCCCCTCAGCCTCAAATCCTGCCCTGCCTAATCAACAATCTGTCCACCTCTGACTTCAATATACGCAATGCCAGACTCCACATCCGCCTGTGTAACCCATTCCACAGATTTACCATACTCTGGCTTTATAAATTCTTCTCGATCTCCGTTCTAAAAGCACAGATCTCTATTCCGATGTGAGCCCACTGGCTTTAGACTCTCCCACCAAGGGAACCTTCTCTCCACATCTACTTTATCGAGGCCTTTAAATATTCGATCGGGTTCAACAACAGCAACCCTTCCCCCGCCCCCTTCATTCATCTGAAGTCCAGCCATCAAACGCTCCTGTTTTGATCAGGGATTCAATCCCGGAATAATTCCCGTGAATTTCCTTTCAACCCTTCCCATTGCAAGCACATCTGGCCGGATCAGATAAGGGACCCGGAACCGCTCACAATACTCCGTAAGGTCTCTCCAGTGCTTGATGAAGCCTCAAATTCACATCCTTGTTTTTACATTCTCATCCCCTTGACATGAATGCTCACATTGTACTCGATTTCCTCGCCACCGGCTACACCTGTAAATTAGGGCATCGTGCACGAGGTCTCCCACGTCCCTATAGCCGTATAACATTATAACAATTACGACACGGTCATCTCGACCATTCCAGTCCGTGCCGAACACTTACTTTCACCTAGTCTCTGTGCGTCAATTTTTCTGAATTTTCTCTCTATTTGAAAAATAGTCTACGCCACTATTTCTTCGACCACAGTGCATGGCCATACATCTCCCGACACAGCGATCCACCCGCAGCTTCATTGACCATTCGTCCCGTCTCTCTGAACCTTTCTGTAGCCTCTCTGCTTCCTCAGCACCAGCTGTAGATCGGTGACGTCACTGCCGATCTGCGCTGACTGAGGTTTCCCGATGAGGATGTCCATCATCCAGTTACAGAATGAGGTTCACTGGCCCAGGATCTGGAGCCTGTGGATCAGTACTGAGGGGAGGATTATGGTGAACGCCGAGTTGGTCTCAGTCAACCTGTCGTTGGTGCTGTATTTTCCAGGGGGTCCTGGGACCGGTAAGGGGGGAGGGAGGGGTAAATGAGATAGTATCCGCGGTAGACCTTTTGTGGAGTTCGTTAAATTACAGCGTGCCCACGTCCTCGCTGGAGACGAGGTTAACTTTGGGTATGACCAGCCTCTCAAAGCACTTAATCCCAGTAGCTGTGAGTGTCACTGGGCAAATGTTGTTCAGGCAGCTCTCCCTACTCTTCTGACTGTAGATCGGTGACGTCACTGCCGATCTGCGCTGACTGAGGTTTCCCGATGAGGATGTCCATCATCCAGTTACAGAGGGAGGTTCACTGGCCCAGGATCTGAGGGGAGGATTATGCTGAACGCCGAGCTGTTGTCAGTCAATCGCAGCCTGACGGTCGTGTCGTATTGTCCAGGTGGTCCAGGGTCCAGAGGAGAGCAAATGAGATAGTATTCGCTGAGGACCTTTTGCGGAGTTCCTCAAATTACAGCGGGTCCGCGTCCTCGCTGGAGAAGGGGTTGACTTTGGGTATGACCAGGCTCTCAAGCACTTAATCCCAGTAGGTGTGAGTGTCAGTGGGCGATTGTTGTTGAGGCAGCTCTCCCTGCTCTTCCCAGGCACTGGTGTGATTGTCGCCTTTTGAAGCAGGGGGGAAATTCCGACTGCAGCAGAGAGAGACTGAAGATGTCCTCGGACACTCCAAACTCTGCTGCAGTTCTCCCCACCTCCGTCACATTAACCCTCACCTGCACGCCTCTCCGCTTCCTTCGACCCCCTTCAACATCTAAAACAATCACCCTCTCCGTCATCGCCTCACTCCCGATAATCATTCCCCGTGACCCACAGCAGCCATGCAACCCCCTCGTCTCTGTCACATACCTCTCTCCCCAAACGCCTCCCTCTCTGTGTTCAGAGGGATTGGTGCAGAGAACGGGGAAGAGCTGACGTCTGGAGTTAGAATCCCCCCTTCAACTACAAATCAATCTCTAAGCTCTGAGCCTATACAGAATGGTCAGAGGGGACAGTGGGCAGAGAGGGAGATTCGCTGTTTCATAATAGCTCACTGTGTTACCGGACCGTGCAGAAGGAGCTGCACTCTGTGTCTGATCCTGGGAACGAGTAATGGGACGGTGTGGAGGGAGATTAACTCTGTGTCTATCCCCGGGAGTGTGTGATGGACGGTGTGGAGGAAGATTCACTCTGTGTCCGACTCCGGGAGTGTTTGTTTCGCCGATTCCGGGGCTCTCTCTCACTCTCTCCCCCCACTCTTTCTCTCTCCCTCCTTCTCTCTCACTCTCTCCCCCCACTCTTTCTCTCTCCCTCCTTCTCTCTCTCTCTCTCTCTCTCTCTCTCTCTCTCTCTTCTCTCTCTCTCTCTCTCTCTCTCTCTCTCTCTCTCTCTCTCTCTCTCTCTCTCCCCCCACTCTCTCTCCCTCTCTCTCTCTCTCTCTCACTCACACACACACACACACACACACACACACACACACACAAACACACACACACTAAAACGCTCCAGCATCCAGCACAACGCCACGCACACCACACCCCTCTTTGCAATCTGCTGCCCCCCACCCTGAGTTCCAAACCCCACTTCTCCTTTCGTCTCCTCCCTTCTCACCGTGGAGAATTTAAACGATCCCGCCTGTTCAGCAGGCGGCGCCCTTCCTGGAAACGTCCCTGTCACATTTCCGTGAGGTGAAAGCACAGTGTGAGCGGGAGAGAATGGGAAGTGAGAAAGTGGGGTAGAGAGAGTGTGTGGACAGAAGGAGAAGGCTTAGTGAGGAGCGGTGTGACATGGGAAAGGCTCACGGCGAGAGGGGGTAGAGAGAGGGAGCGAGCTGGAGAGCGGTGCGAACCTGAAGCGGGATTGGTACTTTCATGGGGAGAGATAGGGAGTCAGTGACTTATTCAGATTGAACAGAAGGTAAAGGAGGGTGTTTGAGAGAGCTCCTGAACTCCGTCTGTTGGGCTGACGTTCTTGCTATTTTGTTTTGTTTTTGTTGTTTTGATGACGAACCAGTCAGTGTAGACGAAGGATTTCAAGACTTGTCTCAAATACTGATAACCCCCAACTTAAGTTCTAATTGGAGATGAGGGTCATACCGTAGATACCGATCAGCGTCCGTCCGTTTCCTGTAAACTTCAATATCGAGACACCCATTTTGTTTGCTAAACACCGCACAGTCTAAACATGGCAATCTTGTTTCGCGGCTTCTGCTGGTGTAGATTTGACAGAGATAGAGAGAGACTGTGAGGAGTTGTTCATTTCACTTGGAGGGAGGGGGCTCGCTTGCTTCGGTGGGTGTTGGGTGTTTGTCCCTGGGGCCGTGGTTTCCCGCGCACCGAGGGTCTGAATCCCCGGTGATGAGCAGAGCAGTGGGAGGGTCAGAAGATCAAAGCAGAATCTATCCGCGGGTGGATGGGTGGTAAAGGGCACAAATCCCCCGAATAACAAAGCTCGGCATGAGTGACACATACCCCTCCGTATTTCACTCCTTTTCGACTCAATGCATCCCTCTCGAATCCCTTTCTTCCACTCCTTTCCCCCTCCATCGTTCCTCCCCTGCATCCCTCCTCCCTCTCTGTAGCACACTCTCTTCTACATCTGACCGTGAACCTTCTTTATCTACTCTCTTCCCTCTCTGCCCCTGTCACCCAGGTCTCCCTGTCCGAACTCCCCCCATCCTTCCCTCATTTTCCACTCCCCCTCTTTCTCCCCACTCTCGCAACTCCTCCCCCCCGCCACTCTCATCTCTCGAAAACACGCACTTTCACAACCTCATTCCCCCTCCAGCCCGGCACCTCCTCCCCTGCTCTCGGCCTCTCCCTTTATCGGCCCTTGATCTGCTGTTTGTTTGTGTCTGTCCAACTCTCCTGTAAACACAGACTTCCTTTAATAACGGCCGCTTCCCCTTTCTGAGCTCAGAGACGCAGAGAATCCTCGACAGAATGGACGACAGCGAGACTTGCATGAATGTGAAGTTTACAAAAACGGATTCATGGTCTCCTTCCCAAGGTAAGGGGGTAGAAAGATGTACGGAGAGAGATTCAAGTTGTGCCTGACCACGGGAGTATGTGATGGGACGGTATGGAGGGAGATTCGCTCTGTGTCTGACCCTGGGAGTGTGTGATGGGACGGTGGGGAGGGAGATTCACTCTGTGTCTGACACCGGGAGTGTGTGATGGGACGGTGTGGAGGGAGATTCACTCTGTGTCTGACCCCGGGAATGTGTGATGGGACACGGTGTGGAGGGAGATTCGCTCTGTGTCTGACCACGGGAGTTTATGATGTAACGGTATGGAGGAAGATTCGCTCTGTGTCTGACCCCGGGAGTGTGTGATCGGACGGTGTGGAGGGAGATTCACTCTGTGTCTGACCCCGGGAGTGGGTGATCGGACGGTGTGGAGGGAGATTCACTCTGTGTCTGACCCCGGGAGTGGGTGATGGGACGGTGTGGAGGGAGATTCACTCTGTGTCTGACCCAGGGAGTGTGTGATGGGACGGTATGGAGGGAGATTCGCTCTGTGTCTAACCCCGGGAGTTTGTGACGGGACGGTGTGGAGGGAGATTCACTCTGTGTCTGACCCCGGGAGTGTGTGATGGGACGGTGTGGAGGGGGATTCACTCTGTGTCTAACCACGGGAGTTTGTGGCGGGACGGTGTGGAGGGAGATTATCTCTGTTTCTGACCCCGGGAGTGTGTAATGGGACGGTGCGGAGGGAACTTCACTCTGTGTCTGACTCTCACTCTGCGGTCCGCAGCTGAACCTGATGTATCGCAAGTGGAAATTAATTTAAAGACCGTCTCTGAGCCCCGAGTCCGGACATATCGAGGTTCGTTTCATCTATGCTGCTTTGGCCCTGTTAAGGTGACGTGTCCAATCCTGCTGAGAGATCTCAGGGCAAACATACAGTTGACCCTAATGATTCCCTGTTTGAGAATAACACGGTGGGAACGCGTGAGAAATGCGAAGAGGAGGGAACTCTCTTTGATGGTCGGTGTGGTGTGTTGCGCCCTGCGAGTGGCGGAATAGAGGGAGCGCCGTGGGATGTGGTAGGGAGGGAGTGTTGTGGGAAAGATCGGCGAGTCGAGATCGCTTGGCTTGGGCCGTGTGGAGGAGGGAGTGATGAGGAGCGAGCGCCCTGCGGCGGGGTTGTAGAGATGTTAGAGCCGTATTGTTGTGGTTTGGAGGGAGCACAGTGGGAGAAACGGTGAGGAGGGAGCGCGGCATAAAACCTTTACCCCTCTCTCTCTTTTCTAAACCCACACTCTTTTACTTCTTTCCCCTTCTCTCACCCCGTCTCCTCTCTTCCCCTGTCCCCTGTCCCTGCCTCACTCTATTTCCAAAGCTGGCTCCCCTGTCCCGTTCTCTTCGCCCAGTCGCATTGCTCCCGTGTCCCCTCTATGACAGTCACAGTCTCTACCACTCTCGGTCTCCCCCTCGTACTCTTTCTCTCTCTCTGTCTGCTTACTCTCATACCCCTCGTCCACCACCCCTCCCGCTCCTACCACCTTTCTCTGTCCCTCAGGTTGCCACTCATCTCCCCTCCACGCCTTCTCCTCTCCATTCACCCTCTCTCCCTCTCACCGACGCTCTCCCCCCTCGCTCTTTCCCCCTCTCCCTGAAATTCTCGTTGTCTCTTTCCCATCACTCTTCCACTTCTCCCCTCCCTTTCTCTCACTTCTCAACCCCCTCTCCTTCTCTCACTCCGCTCACTCGTTTCTCCCCCCGACACGATCTGCCCCCTCTCCCCATTCACTCCCGGTTCTCTCTCCCCATTCTTTCTCTCATATTTTCCTGCCCAATGCCCACATCACTCTCTCCCCTCTGTCAATCATTATAGCCTTCTCTCTGTCTCCACATCTCTGTCCTCTCCCCCTCCTTCTCCATTACCCTCTCTCTTGCTGTCTCAGCCCTTCTCTCCCCCTCACCTATGCCCCTCTTTCTCTTCTCCACCCCTCTCTCTCTCCCCGACTCCCTCCCATATTCCTCACCGCTCTCACTGGACAAACAGGTCAGAGTTCACAGTGATTACGTCATTCTAGAGCGGACACATGCCATGCTCCCAGGCGTCCAGGTTTAAAATGCATCTGTCTCGACCACTTCCTCTGTCAGCTCGTTCCATAGACTGATCACAATCTGGGTAAAGACAGCTTGTCACTCGGCTCCGCTATTAAATCCCTTTCCCCTCTCAACTTGGACCTCTGCTCTCTGCTCCACGATTCTCCAAGTCTAGGGACAATAACTGTCCGCATTCACCGCTCGTGATTTTATACGCCGTTGCAAGTCACCCCTCCGCTCTAAGGAATAATGTCCCGACCTGCCTGACTTCTCTCTGTAAATTAGTCACGAAACAGTGTCGATGATCAGAAGATCTTGCAGTCTAGTTCATACCTCCCTGAACGTGGCTGTAGAGTTTGGTGGGATTGTTAAGCAGGTCTATGGCATTCCTGCCTTTATTATTCGGGCATTGAGTACAAATGTCATGGAGTTATGTTACAACATTATAAAATCACTAGTTAGGCTGAAACAGGCGCATTGTATACAGTTCTGGTCACCCCATTATAGGAAGGATGTCAGGGCGTTGGGGAGCCTCCGGAGAGGCATGTGTTACAACGAGAGGTCGGACACCTGGG
>NW_027331919.1:1508967-1707694 GCF_048418815.1 Hemitrygon akajei | reverse complement strand
CTTTACTTAACCCACACTGTCCTGCGCTCTCTTCGCCTCTCTCTGCTCCCTCTCTCTGTCCTTACTCCTCTTCCTATCACCTTCTCTCTCATCCTCCCTCGCTTTGTTCCAGGCGGCCTGACCTCCACCTACGCAGAGGTGAACTTTCCGAAAGTCGAGCCCATCATCGATGAGGATGCGGCCCCTCCCATTGCTGCGGACCCCGCAAGCTGCCAACCAATGCCCAAACAGGTCAGAGTTCACTATTATGATGTCCTCTTTTAGAAGGTCACGTGCCGTATGTGGAAGTATGAGTATTTTTAAATACTTGAAATTGCTCTCCTTCAGCCACTTTTCTGGCATCTCGTTACACATAAGGACCACCATTTGGGTACAATAAATATTCACTAGGGTACCCAATTATTATTTTTTCCTCTCTCAACTTCTGCGAGTGCGCTGCCCGTCCGGACTGCAGTTGAGGCGCCATTCATGGTTTTATACACCTCTGTGAGGTCACCCGTACACTCCAAGGAACAAAGCCCCTCTGTGAGGTCACCCGTACACTCCAAGGAACAAAGCCCCTCTGTGAGGTCACCCGTACACTCCAAGTAACAAAGATCCTCTGTGAGGTCACCCGTACACTCCAAGGAACAAATCCCCTCTGTGAGGTCACCCGTACACTCCAAGGAACAAAGCCCCTCTGTGAGGTCACCCGTACACTCCAAGGAACAAAGCCCCTCTGTGTGGTCAACCCGTACACCTCCAAGGAACAAAGCCCCTCTGTGAGGTCACCCGTACACTCCAAGGAACAAAGCCCCTCTGTGAGGTCACCCGTACACTCCAACGAACAAAGCCCCTCTGTGAGGTCACCCGTACACTCCAAGGAACAAAGCCCCTCTGTGAGGGTCACCCGTACACTCCAAGGAACAAAGCCCCTCTGTGAGGTCACCCGTACACTCCAAGGAACAAAGCCCCTCTGTGAGGTCACCCGTAACACTCCAACGAACAAAGCCCCTCTGTGAGGTCACTTCTAGGCTCCAAGAAATAAAGTCTGAACTGCCCGACATCACTTCATAACTCAGTCCCTCGAGCTCGGTAACATCCTGGTAAATCTCCCTCTGCACCTCATTCCAGCTCAGTGGCATCTTTCCTACAGCAGTGCGAACCAAAACTGAACACCAGAATCCGAGTGCGACAGCGCCAACGTCTTGTACAACTGGGACGTGATCTCCCGACGCGCGTAATCACTGTTCTGACTGATGAAGGCCCAGCGTGTCGAACACCTTCTTCACCGCCCTGTCTACCTGTGGCTCCTGTCCCTCCTACAGCCTCCTTCATTCCTCAAGGTTACTTGTTCTCCAGCAATCTTCATGTCGCCTGCAAACTGTAAACAACGTATTAATTCATTCATCCAAGTATTCATTCATCATAATATAAAAGAATCACTCACAACAAGAGCCCTGTGGAACACCGCAAATCATCGGCAGCCAACATGAAAACATAGCAAGATAGAAACCCTACAGCACATTAACAGGCCCTTCCGCCCACATATTTGTACCGAACAGTCCTTCCCTTAGAAATTACTAGGCTTACACATAGTGATCTATTTTTCTAAGCTCGATTTTCCTATCTAAAAGTCTCTTAAAAGACCCGATCTTATTCGCCTCCACCACCGTTGACGGCAGCCCATTCCTCGCACTCACCACTCTCCGAGAAAAACATTCACACCTGACATCTCTCTACATACTCCCCAGCACTTCAAACCTGTGTCCTCTTGTGGCAACTATTTCAGGCCAGAGAAAAAGCCTCTGACTATCCACACGATCAATGCCTCTCATCGCCTTATACACCTGTATCAGGTCCCCTCTCATCTTCCGTCTCTCCAAGGAAAAAAGGCTGAGTTCACTCAACCGAACTCATCCCAGATAACATCCTTGTAATCTCCTCTGCACTGTTTCTTCCGCTTTCCCACCTCCCTACAGGAAGGAGACCAGATCAGAGCAGGTCTTAGCAAGGTCCTCTCGCGCAGCAAAATTACCTCTCGGTTCCTAAATTCAGCTCCCCGATTGATGAAGGCCATCTTAACCGCAGAGTCAACCTGCGCAGAAAGCTTTGAGCGTCCTAAAGACTCGGACCCCAAGATCCCACTGATCTTCAAAAACTGCCAACAGTCTTACCATAATACTATACTCTGCCATCATATTTGACCTACCAAAATGAACCACTTTACACTTCTCTGGGTTGAATTCCATCTGCCACTTCTCAGCCATGCTTTTCATGCTATCAATATCCCGCTGTATCCTTTGACAACCCTCCACACTATCCACAGCATCTCCAACCTTTGTGTCATCAGCACTAACCCATCCCAGCACTTCCTCAGCCAGGGTCATTTATAAAAATCACGAAGAGTAAGGGTCGCAGAACAGATCTCCGAGGCACCCCACTGATGGCCGACCTCCATGCAGAATATGACACGTCCAGAACCACTCTTTGCCTTCTGTGGGCAAGCTATGTTTGGATACACAAAGCAAAGTTCTCTTGGAACTCAAGCCTCCTTACCTCCTCAATAAGCCTTGCATGGGGTACCTTATCAAATGACTTGCTGAAATCCATATACACTGCATGCACTACTATTCCCTTCATGTACTTCTTTAGTCAGATCGTCAAAAAAATGGATCAGGCTCGTAGGCACGACCTCCCCTTGACAAAGCCAAGCTGACTACTTCTAATCACATTATACCTCCCCAATCGTTGATAAATCCTGCCTCTCAGGATCTTCCTCATCAACTTGCCAACCACTGAGGAAAGACTCACTGGTCTATAATTTCCTGGGCTATCTCTACTCCCTTTATTGAATAAAGGAACAACATTCGCAGCCCTCCAATAATCCGGAACCTCTCCTTGTCCCCATTGATGATGCAAAGATCATCGCTAGAGGCTCAGCAATCTCCTCCCTCGCACCCCACACTAGCTGGGGGTACATGTCATCCGGTCCCGTCGACTTATCCAACTTGTTGCTTTCCAAAAGCTCCAGCACATCCTCTTTCGAATTATCTACATGCTCAAGCATTTCAGTCCGCTACAAATGGCAGGACGTTATGTTGCAAATGCATAAAAATCTGGTTCCGGCCGACTCTGGACTATTGCGCTCATTTCCGGTCGGCCCCTTACAGAAAGGATGCCGAGTCTTTGGAGAGGCTGCAGAAGTGGTTTACCAGGATGCTGCCTGGATGACAGCGCATCGGCTGCACCGAGAGGATGTACAGCATTGAGTTGTCTTCTCCGGATCTGAGGATGCCGAGAGGAGATCTGATTGAGGTTTGTTAGATTACGAGAGGAATAGATTGTATCTTTATCTTCGGGTTGAAGTATCAAATCCCAGAGTGCATGCAACCAAAGTGAAAGGGTGCAGTTTGAACCGACATGTAAAGAGACAGATACTGTAGAGAGTTTAGGAAGATTTCTGGGTTGACCAATGAATTGGATAGAAAGACAGGGATATTGATATTCTGTAGGCAAGAGAGATAAAGTAGTTACCCATTTGTTTAGAAATTAATGTGTCGTCGACAACTTTGTGGGTCGAAGAGCTGTTCGGGTCGGTTTGTGTTATGTGCGTGAAAAAAAATACGGCATCTACGAGGCAGGATGTCCTAAACACGCAACGCCTTGTTGAACACGAGGCCTCCATCCAAGTCTTTGCACCAGACAGCACCGATCCGTGCGGAACACAACGAGTCAAGTGCGGCCAACCTGCGACCGCCGCCCTCAGTGTTCTGTGGCCGAGTCAACTGGGAATCCAAATGGCCCATTCTCCGTGAATCCCATGCGTCGTCATCTTGGGAATGAAGCTCACACGAGCAGATTTTTATCAATGGCCCGTCTACAGTCAACTCCTTAACACCCCATTGACCTGCGCGATCAACGCATGGTCTCTTTCGATGTCGATCGTGAAGCGCTTTGCAGTTAGAGGTGTTCTGTCCCTTTGTGACTTCCCAGAGTGCCAAACCTCACACAAAACCGGGCTAAACTCCATCTGCCATTTTTGACCCGTATCATTAACGCATCCAAACACACTGTATCTATTGACGATCTTCTACACTAACCACCACACAACTAATCATTGTGTCGTCTACACTCATCTCCAGTTTCATTCAAGTCAGTCCTTTACATCAGATGCAACCGTGAGATTCATCATTTGGAAATTTTCCTTAGATTTACACATTTATGAAATAAACAGTGTGGAATCGGCTCTACCGGCCCTTCAAGCCGCGCTGCCCGGTTAATCCCTAATTTAATACTAGCCTAATGACGAGACAACTTACAAGGACATGTCAAAGTACGAACTGATAAGGCTTTGGACTGCGGGAGGAAACCGGACCACACGGAGGAACCCCAGTGTGTCACGGGGACAGGGTGCACTCATTGTAAGCGACAGCGGGAATTGAACCCGGCTCACTGTGAAGCGTTTGCCAACCACTACGTTACCATACCACGCACAACATGTCAGTCCCCTACAGGGCCGCCTCAGATCCATTGTGCGAAAAAAAGAACAAAGCGGGCAAACAATAATACAGCTGTGAAAAACAAAACTCTGAATCCAGACGGCCAATTTCCCGTGGATCCGATGTATCATAATCGTCTGGATAAGCCTCCCCTGAGGGACCTAATCAAACGCCCAAATGAAAGTTCATGGAGACGACACCCACGACTCCAACATAATCAATCGCATACGAGAGAGTCAGACACCTCCTGAATCAGTCAGACACTTCTCAGCCTTTGCCGAGTCAAGGCATTTGGACGCTCAGCCATTACGGCTAAAAGTAACTGAGACTGAGAGAGGGAGGGGTGATCGCGGTGGAAGGAGAGACCGCGGCTGGTGGGTGAAAGGGAATCCAAATTGGATCACGCTGAATTCATTGAATGTACGTCCATGATTTGTCTATGTGATTAAATCCCCTGACCATGAGGGAATGCACCATCGGGCTCTGAAGGAAGTAGCTGGAGAGACTGCGGAGACATCAACAATGATCTTTCAAGAATCGATGGATTCTGGCATTGTACCGGATGACCAGACATTTGTAAATGTTACTCCGCTATGTATGAAGGGTGGAAGGCAGCAGGAAGGGAAACAATAGACATATTAGCCTGGCATCAGTGGTTGGGACATTGTTAGGATCGATTGTTAGGGATGGGATTACTGAGTACGCGGGGGCACATGTCCGGCTAGACCAGAACCGGCGTGGATTCCTTAAAGGACAATCCAGCCTGACTAACCTACTGCAACTTTTTGAGGAAATCACAAGCCGGGCAGACAAAAGAGATGCAGTGGATGTGGTGTACTTGGCTTTTTAGAAGACCTTTGACAAGGTGCCGCACATAAGGCTGTTTAGCATGATGAGACCCGGTGAAATTACAGGGAAGATGCCAGTATGGAGCATTGGCTGATCGGCACAGAATAGAGAGTGAAAACAGAGGGATCTAATTCTGGCTGGCTGCCAATTACTGGTGGAATTCTACAGGGGTCTATGTTGAATCCGCTGCTTTTTACGACGCTATTATGGGATTTGCGGCTGAATTTGCCGATGACACAAAGACATGTTCAGGAGCGGGTAGTGTTGAAGAAACAGAGAGCCTGTCTGACTAACTGACCACAATTGTTGATAGTTCAGGGGAATTGGCAACGAAGTGGAAAGTATAAACATAGAAGAAACAGAGGAAACCTACAGAACAATACAGGCCCTTCGGCCCACAAAGTTGCGCGGAACATTTCCCTGCCTGAGAAATGACTTGCCTTTCCCATAGCCCTCTATGTTTCTAAGCTCCGTGTACCTATCCAAAAGTCTCTTAAGAGACCCTATCTATGTAGAGGGTATCTCTCTATGTCTCTATCAAAGACCCTCGGGTATCTTACCGTAAATGAGATACAGTGTTGGAACGTGTATGGATATGCACATTGGCGGAAGAAAACTATGGGCGGACTATTGTTTAGATGGAGAGAGAATTCAAAATGCAGAGATGCAAAGGGACTTGGCAGTCCTTGTGCAGGATTCCCTGAAGCTTAGTCTCCAGGTTGAGTCGGGTGTGAAGAAGGTAAATGCAATGTTGGCATTCATTTCAAGAGGAGTAGAATATCAGGGCAGGAATGTGATGTTGCGGCTCTGTAATGCACTCGTGAAACCGCACTTGGAGTACTGTGTGCAGTTTTGGGCTCCTTATTTTAGAAAAGATGTGTTGACATTGGAGAGAGTTCAGAGAAGATTCACGAGAATGATTCCAGGAATGAAATGTTACTGTATGAGGAACATCTGGCAGCTTTTGGGCTGCATTCCCTGGAGTTCAGGAGAATGAGGGGGATCTCATTAAAACTTTCCGAATGTTAAAAGGCCTAAACAGATGAAATATGGCAAGTTATTTCCCGTGATAGGGGAGTCCAAGACAAGAGGACACGACTTCAATATTGATGATCGTCCATTTAGAACAGAGATGCGGGGAAATTACTTTAGTCGGAGATGGGTAAATCTGTGGAATTTGTTTCCACAAGCGGCTGTCGAGGCTAAATAATTTGGTGCATTTAAGCCTGATATCGCTAGTTTCTTGATTAGCCAGGATATCAAAGGGTATTGGCAGAATTGGTTCAGCCCATGATTGAATGGAGGAGCAGACTCGATGGCCCGAACGGCCTACTTCTGCTACTATATCGTATGGTCTCATGGTCTTGTGGTCTCTCCACAGCTGCGCATGAACAGGAGTCGAAAGTGAGGATCGGAAATAGACCGTACCGTCTGATCTGCCTACTCTGCCTAGTTACGGCCGCCCTCATCGTGATTGTGGTCGGACTCTCGATCCATGGTGAGTGGAACGGGCTCCGGGTGGAGTCAGACCATAAGTAAAGAGAGTGGAATAAATTGTTATTGTAAAACACCACAGTGACACCGACACGACGCCTACCGTAACACCGATTAAAACCCTTCACCACAACACGGACACACCCCGAACCGTGATAAAAACACGGCATTTACCGTAACACTATCAAAACTCGTCCTGACACCGACACGCCATTCACCATAACATCAACAATGCTGTTACCGTAGCACGGTCACGACCTGCAACGAGACGCAGATCCACTCCTGACCCCGACACTGACACGGCCATCGCCGTGACACACACACACGGCAGTCACACTGACCGCAACGCACCCCTCAATGTGATATCGACATGTCCCTGACCGTGTCACTGATAAACTCCTCAAGGCGACACCACAACACACTTCACAGTGACACCGACACGCCCTTCACCGTGACACTGAGATACTGTACACCGTGACATCTTCACGCTCCACAACGAGATCCGCTCCGCACCGCACCGTGACAAAGACTCACACGTCACTGTAATACCCCTTACTGTGACAATATCACCCCTCAACATAACGTCGATGCACCGCTCACTGAGGCAAATACCCACACCTCACCCTGACACAGACAAACCCCTGAACGTGATACGGACACATAATTCTCAATGACATCGACATAGTACTCTCCGTTGCACCGACACACACCTCAGCGTGACAATCTCACACACACCGTGGCCATGACATGACTCTCACCGTGACACAGAATATTCCTTTCTGTGAGACCAGCAAGGCCCACACCATGACACAGATACTCCACCCACCGTGACAACACTAGTCCCCTCACTCTGACATTTCCCTTGCCTTGACGTCGTGATACACCTAATTGTGACACGGTCACCTCTCGACGGGGCACAAAAACTCCTATCACTGTAAAAACGACACGTCCCTCACAGCAACTTGGACATGTCCCGCACGATACTGACGCAGAACCCCATGATAACAACAACAAACCCTTCGCTGTGACATTGATAACCCCTCAGAGTGACACAGACACGCCCCCAAGGTGGCGCCGACGCCTCTCACTGTGACACCAGCACATCCTTCACTGTGACATCCTTCACCGTGACACTGACAGAACACTCTCTGTGACCTATTCGGTGGCGTGACGCTGACTCACGTGTCACTGTAAACGCTAAACATGCTTCACCATCTCTCTCAGTATCACAGATTCGTCAGTCTCTTAAACGAATGCACAGCGATCTCCGTCACCAGTTCACTGAGATGGAAACGAAGTACAGATCTGTCAACAAAACCAAGGCTCAAATCTGTGAATTGCTGACCAGCAGAAGAGGTGAGGCATCATCCCCCTCTTTCACCCGCTCCTCATCACAGGGCAGACATGGAGAGAGGAAGAGTCACTCTGTGCTTGACAACGGGATTGTTTGAAGAGATGGTATGGAGGGTGATTTACTCTGTGTTTGAACCGGTGAGTGTGTGATGGGACTACGTGGAGGAAGTTTCACTCTATCACTGAATCCAGGAGAGTGTGATGGGACGTTGTGGAGGTGGATTCACTCTGTGTCTGACCACGGGATTGTGAGACGTAACATTACAGCTTCTCTCCGTGTCTCACCCCGGGAATGTCTGATGGGACTGTATGGATCCAGCTTCACTCTGTGTGTGACAGTGGGACTGTGTGATGGAACAGTGCCCAGAGAGATTCACTCCATTTCTAAACCCTGAAGTCTGTTATGGCACCGCGGCGAGAGAGCGTTTCACACTGAATCCGGGAGAGCGTGACGAAACGGTGCAACGGGGGCTTCACTCTGTGTCTGAATCAGGGAGTGCGTGATGGGATCGTGCAGAGACAGCTGCAATCTGTGTCTGATTCATGGAGTGAGTGATGGGACGGTTCAGAGAGAGCTTCACTCTTTGACTCGCCAGGGGGTTTGTGATTGGACGGAAGGTGGAGATTCACAAGGTGTTAAATGCTGGAGTGCGTGAATCCCACTGTGTCTGACACTTTGCTGTGTTGTGTGTTGAGAAGTTGTAGAGGGAGAATCACTCTCCCTCTGACATTTATCATGTGTGCTGAGGGAGTTTCATTCTGTGTCTGACCGCTTCAGTGTGTGATTGGGCAGTGAAGAAAGAGAGAGATATTCACATCGTGTCTGACCAAGGCTGTATGTGTCTGGACTTTTGTGGAGGGATCTAAATTCTGTTCTCTGGTCCATAGAATGTGTGAGGGGTAGGGTGGAGGGAGCCTCGGGACAGTGTGATAAGCTGGTGTGGAAGGAGTAACAGCCAGTATCTAATTCTGTGTGTCTGACCACGGAAGTGTGTGATCGGAAGGTGTGGAGGGAGATTCACTTTGTGTCTGACCCCGGGAGTTTGTGATGGGACGGTATGGATGGAGATTCACTCTGTCTGACCCCGGGAGTGTGTGATGGGACGGTGTGGAGGGGGATTCACTCTGTGTCTGACCCCGGGAGTGTGTGATGGGACGGTGTGGAGGGGGATTCACTCTGTGTCTGACCCCGGGAGTTTGTCATGGGACGGTATGGATGGAGCTTCACTCTGTCTGACCCCGGGAGTGTGTGATGGGACGGTAAGGAGCGAGTTTCACTCTGTGTCTGACCCCGGGAGTGTGTGATGGGACGGTGTGGAGGGGGATTCACTCTGTGTCTGACCCCGGGAGTGTGTGATGGGACGGTAAGGAGCGAGTTTCACTCTGTGTCTGACACAGTGTTGTTCATTGGGATCTTGCTGAGGAAGCATCACTCCCTGACTGACAGTGAAAGTGTGAGACGGAACGGAGTGGATGGAGCTTCTCTTTATGTCTGTCCCCGGCAGTCTGTGATGGGCTATACTGGAAAGATCCCTATTCTGTCTCTGTCTCCCGGAGGATGCAATGGGCGGATGGAGGGAAATTCATTATTACTTGTTCGGAATTTCCAGAGCAACCGTGTTGCCAGGACTGGATCAGAAATGAAGACAAGTGTTATTTTATATCCACGTCAGAAAAATCCTACGAAGACGCGAAGCAGTATTGTTCGAACTCTGATTCAAAACTTCTTGAAATAAATTCGACAGAAGAAGAGGTATGTATCAGATCGACGGAAGATATATCCACTCCAGAGTAAAGCTCCCTCCGCACCGTCCCATCAAACGTTCCGGGATGAGACACAGAGTAAATCTCCCCCCACATCGTCCCATCACACATTCCCCTGGTCAGACAGAAGGTGAATCTCCCTCCACACAGTCCAATCACACAATCCCGGGGTCAGACCCAGAGTGAATCTCCCCCCACACTGTCCCATCACACACTCCCGGGGTTAGACCCAGAGTTAATCTCCATCCACACCGTCCCATCACACACTCCCCTGGTCAGACACAGAGTGAATCTCCCTCCACACCGTCCCATCACACACTCCCGGGGTCAGACACAGAGTGAATCTTCCCCCACTCTGTCCCATCACACACTCCCGGGTTTAGACCCAGAGTGAATCTTCCCCCAAACTGTCCCATCACACACTCCCGGGGTCAGACACAGAGTGAATCTTCCCCCACTCTGTCCCATCACACACTCCCGGGTTTAGACCCAGAGTGAATCTTCCCCCAAACTGTCCCATCACACACTCCCGGGGTTAGACCCAGAGTGAATCTCCTTTCACACCGTCCAATCACACACTCCCGGGCTCAGACACAGAGTCAATCTCCCTCCTCACTGTCCCTTCAAACTCTCCCGGGATCAGACACAGAGTGAAGCTCCCTCCGCACCGTCTCATCACACATTTCGGTTGTCAGACACAGAGTCAATCACCCTCCTCACCGTCCCATCACACTCTCGCTGAGTTAGACATAACGTGATGCAATTGTGCTCAAATTCAAACATTAATGACAGCAATTCAATTTCACAGAATTTTGTCAAGAATACTATCATCGACAAACGAAGGTTATACTGGATTGGAAAATGCGAAGCCGGGTGAGATTTGCAGTAATGCAAGTTTTTGAGGAGAGAGTTGGTGACGGGATGAATTTGGGAGTTGATACAGACTGCCAGAAGGGAGCGGGCAGTAGGGTTAGTTTGCGGACTGAGACGTTCTGTGGGGGGATTGTGGGATTAGGTAGCATCTTTGGGGACAGGGAAAGGTCTGTTGTGAGAGTGTTGAGCGTTTGGATTTGTTTAGGGACTGAGACGTTCTGTGGGGAGGAAATGTGTCAGTGGGTGTATTTTGGGGACGGACCCTGTGGGGAGGGATTGCGCCACTGGGATTAATTTGGGAGACAGATCTGTGGTGGTAGGGTGTGTATTTGGATTAGTTTAGGAACCGACACGGGCTGTTGGTAGAGTGTGTCTAGCTGAATTAACGTGGGGACTCACCTGGACTGTGGGAAGAGAGTGGTAAGTGAGAGTGTTTGTGGGGATTGGCACAGGTCTGTTGGAAAGTTCGGGCAGTGGGATCATTTTGGGGACTGGCACGGCTCTGCCACCGGTCAGCGGTGAGGGAGAGTGTTGTGATTTTGGGAACTGACACAGGGCTGCCTGCTGGAGGTCCGTTGTCCCTTTTGAAATTGTTTCCCCTCCTTGGCAGGAACGTTGTCTCTGATGTCGTTTACAAGATGAGCGCTAAAACGTTCGAATGCAGTGAATGTTTGATCCATAAATGCTACAATGATCAGCACCGTTTCATCTGCGAGAAGCCTGTACATTTGTTGACAGAGATTTCTGGGAAGATCCAGGATATCTGTCAACAGCCCGAGGGGCCGACTTAAATCCGACGAAAACACCCCTTTTCTCCCCCATCCCTCTTCCCGACTCTCACTACCCCATCCTCTCTGCCCCTCGCTCCGAACTTCGTGTTTCCATGAATGTGCTGGACCGAGGATAAATCCACTGAGACGCTGACATCCTTGTCGTGAACCTCCATTCAACCCTCCCCAATGTCAGCACATCTGGCTGGACTCCCTTCAACCCTCTCCAATGTAATCACATCTGGCTGGACTCCCTTCAACCCTCTCCAACGTCAGCACATCTGGCTAGACCACTTTCCACCCTCTCCAATGTAACCACATCTGGCTGGACCCCTTTTCACCCTCTCCAATGTAATCACATCTGGCTGGACTCCATTCAAACCTCTCCAATGTAATCACATCTGGCTAGACTCCTTTCAACCCTCTCCAACGTCAGCACATCTGGCTAGACCACTCCACCCTCTCCAATGTAATCACATCTGGCTGGACTCCCTTCAACCCTCTCCAATGTGATCACATCTGGCTGGACCACTTTCCACCCTCTCCAATGTAATCACATCTGGCTGGACTCCCTTCAACCCTCTCCAATGTAATCACATTTGGCTGGACTCCCTTCAACCCTCTCCAATCTAATCACATCTGGCTGGACATTTCCACCCTCTCCAATGTAATCACATCTGGCTGGACTCCCTTCAACCGTCTCCAATGTAATCACATCTGTCTGGACTCCCTTCAACCCTCTCCAATGTAATCACATCTGTCTGGACTCCCTTCAACCCTCTCCAATCTAATCACATCTGGCTGGACATTTCCACCCTCTCCAATGTAATCACATCTGGCTGGACTCCCTTCAACCGTCTCCAATGTAATCACATCTGTCTGGACTCCCTTCAACCCTCTCCAATGTAATCACATCTGTCTGGACTCCCTTCAACCCTCTCCAATGTAATCACATTTGGCTGGACTCCCTTCAACCCTCTCCAATGTAATCACATCTGTCTGGACTCCCTTCAACTCTCCCCAATATAATCACATTTGGCTGGACTCCATTCAACCCTCTCCAATGTGATCACATCTGGCTGGACTCTCTTCAACCCTCTCCAATGTAACCACATCTGGCTGGACCCCTTTTCACCCTCTCCAATGTAATCACATCTGGCTGGACTCCATTCAAACCTCTCCAATGTAATCACATCTGGCTAGACTCCTTTCAACCCTCTCCAACGTCAGCACATCTGGCTAGACCACTCCACCCTCTCCAATGTAATCACATCTGGCTGGACTCCCTTCAACCCTCTCCAATGTGATCACATCTGGCTGGACCACTTTCCACCCTCTCCAATGTAATCACATCTGTCTGGACTCCCTTCAACTCTCTCCAACGTAATCACATCTGGCTGGACTCCCTTCAACCCTCTCCAATGTAATCACATCTGTCTGGACTCCCTTCAACCCTCTCCAATGTAATCACATCTGGCTGGACTGCCTTCAACCCTCTCCAATACAATCAAATCTGGCTGGATTCCTTTACACCCTCTCCAATGTAATCACATCTGTCTGGACCTTGCAACCCTCTCCAGTGTAATCACATCTGGATGGTCTCCCTTCAACCCTCCCTAATGTAATCACATCTGGCTGGAATCCTTTTCAGCCTCTCCAATGTAATCACATCTGGCTGGACTCCTTTCCACCCTCTCCAATGGAATCACAACTGTTTGGACTCCTTTCCACCCTCTCCAATGTGATCACATCTGGCTGGACTCCCTTCAACCCTCTCCAATGTAATCACATCCGGCTGAATTATGCAAGATGGCGAAAGCTGCTCACAAAACTCCACATAAGACCTCACCATTGCCTTAAAATAAAATCCTTGCCCTGGAAGTGAGTGCTAGTCTTGTATTTTCCTTCCACGCCACCGACTCCTTAGACAATCTAGCATGTTGAGCGGGAGCGGTGTTCAGTGCCCTACCAGGTCCACCATCGGAACCCGATGCCTTGCGAGAGTTCACCCACCTGAAGGATGATTCCTACAGAAGAGAAGGGAACAAGCAGAGCCGAACAATGCGCCCCTCTCTAACTTCTTGTTGACCGGCAACGTGACTTCCCAACTCTTATACTTACTCAACATCCACGTCTGCACCAAGTCCTCCCTTCCCTATAACACTATTTTACGCCAACCCATCTACCACCTAAAATCCTCCCCGTCTCCGTGACTGCCTCCATCTTCCAGCTCGACGGTCTATTCACCCAATCCCATCCATTCACTTCGTACCCGTCCGCATGATCCCCTCGCTCTTCTACACTCAGCCAGTCTTTGTCAGTACCACCAGTCTCTGCATCCTTCCTAGTCTTCCTTCATCTCCTACGATCCGCTTCGTCGTCAACCCTCCTTCCCAAACGACCGTTCACGTCACCGTCTGCCACGACTTCCCCTACAGCCCGACGCTTTTCCGCCACCGCCATCCTTCGACAGACCCCGTCTCTATCAACCCTCCGTCCCCTACAAACTTACCGTCACCGTTATCCCTTCCTCGTCTCACTGACACGGTCGATCGCCTGCAGCTCTCCTCTACCATTAACCCACTTCATCCTCTGCACGTCACCTTCTCTCTCTCTGTTCAATGGAATTCTGGAGAGGAAGTTAGAGAGGTGACGTCAACCACCTTCCACCGGATATCGATCTCTCGTTCCTGAAACTCCGCACACTTCTGTGTGGACAGGCCAATCGTTTGGTTCGAGAAGACTGACTCCCAGTGACTGATATCTGACGACTACGTCCATGCTCTAACAACAACACAGCCCCTTCCAATTCCCTGCTCGTCCCTGCACTTCATCTGAACTCAAACATACGCACATTCTCCGAGACAGGCTTACAATTCAAGACTACTGGAACGACGGAATGCTGGGGATTAGTGAGAGGAAAGGAGCTTCTTAACTTGGGAGTTTCTGAAGGGACCCGTGGGGGATAAGCTTCATTTTGTGTCTGAAACCGGGTGTGTGTGATGGGACAGTGTGGACGGAGCTTCACTCTTTGTCTAACTCCGTGAATATGTGATAGAACAGTGTAGAGAGAGGTTCAGTACTTGTCTGACCCCGGCAGTGTAGGACGAGTAGGTGTGGAGAGATTTTCAATCAGTGTTTGAATCTGTCTCTCTGTGTGTGAGTGAGCCGGAGTCGAGGAAAAGTCCGGTCAGCAATCGGATTTGAGTGGAAGTTAGAGGGTTTATATCTCTGATTCTCCAAGGAGGGGCGTCTTGGGCAAGAAAAATGCACCACACTATTCGTTGATTTGTTTTCAGGTTATTTATCATTTATTTCTTTATAATTGTACAGTTGGAGCGGTCGCAATGCCTGGCAGGAGCGTTGAATGCTCCTCTTGCAGGATGTTGGAAGGCGGGGTTCCACCAGAATCCCAGACACCTTCACGTGTGAGAAAGTCATAGAGATGCACCTTCTGACATTCTGCGTTACAGAGTCAGAACCGGAACTAGGTGAAATTAAGATTGCTCGAATAACTGAGGAGGCTGCAGAGAGAGCGTATCAAGAGCTATTTACACCCAAGGTCATATATGTCAAACTCAAGGCCCGCGGGTCAAATCCGGCCCGCGGTGGAATTATCTTTGGCCCGCGAGATAATATCTAATTACTATTAAAGCTGGTAATCGAAGCGCTTATTGCGTATGATATGGCTAATGCTGAGTTGATTCAGGTACCAGGTTTTCAGGGTTTTTAGTGTTTATTCGGCAGTCTTGCTCGGAAGTCTTCTTCATAAGAAACGGAATTTGTAAAGTGAAACACTTTGTAGTTATAGCAGAGACTGAGACACATGAGAGCAGGCTGAAAAAACGGAGGCAACGAAAGCTGCGTTCGCACGCGTCCGACTGATCCGGCCCGCATGAAGCTGCATTTTGCTCAATCCGGCCCGTGACCTAAAATGAGTTTGACACCCCTGCCCAAGGTGCAGGACACGGAAAACTGGGTGACATTCAGGAAGTTGAAAGGGGCTAGACATTTCCAGCCAGTGCAGAGGTCCCTTGTGGTCAACCCGCTCAATAACAGGTAGGCCACTTTGGATACTTCTGGATGGGAGGAGAGAGGTACAAATGACCAAGCAGGGGAAAGTCTCACCGGTCAGGTCTCTGGCACTGACTATGGTTCTGTGGCTCAGCAGGGAAGGGGGTGAGATGTGGCGAGCTGTATCGATAGAGTGTTCTTTGTTAGGGGAACAGAAAAGAGGCACTGTGGGCGAGAAATAGTTTCTCGATGTTATGCTGTCGTTTCCGAGACCAGTATACAGGTAAGAAGAGGGAACCGGTTCTGCAAACTCATGTATTTTCAGGTGTGGCCAAAATTAAAAAGAACATTCAGTTTAATTGTGGCTAAAGAGTTAGGGTTGGAGCGCCGTCTTCAGATATGCGTATCGCAGGATTCTCTTCCACGTAAGGTTCAGCCTCCACAGACGAGACGGTTTCATTTCATTTGAGTTAAGTTTAACTGTAATGTCATCACACATGAATGCCAATGGATAGAGCCAAGACAAAGCTACTGAACACAATGCCAACCTCTCTTGCACCAATCTTGCAACTTTCCAAAATCTGCCTCCCAATCTGCTCCTCGCTATCTCTGCTGCTACCAGGGGCCTATAGAATACCCACAGTAGAGTAACTGCTCCCTTCCTGTTCCTGACTTCCGCCCATACTGACTCAAAAGAGGATCCTGCTACATAGCCCACCCGTTCTGCAGCTGCAATAGTATCCCTAACCAGTAATGCAAACGCTCCTGACATTCCCCACCCCTCATCCCTTTTAAAGCACTGAAAGCTAGGAATATTGAGAATCCATTCCTGCCCTGGTGCCAGCCAAGTCTCCGTAATGGCCACTACATCATAATTCCATGTATGTATCCAAGCTCTCAGTTCATCACCTTTGTTCCTGATGCTTCTTGCATTGAAGTACACACACAAGTCTAATACCATGGAATGGAAGTGGAGGGTGTGTATCTTTTCAGAACATGTGCGGGGCAAGATTTTCTTTACACAGAGACCGCGGGGGACAGGAATGTGCTGCCAGGGGTGGTGCTGAAGGCAAATCGATAGAGTCGTTTCATTGGCTCTTTGACGGGAACGTGGATGAGCAGGGTTTAGAAGGAGATGAACATTTTCTCTGTAAAAACTATTTAGGTATGAAATATAATTGGTAAAGTAAAATTTTCGGGTCAAGGGGTCAGTTTTGTTCTGTGATTTGCGCTCACTGCTCTGCATGAGCAAAAGAGAGTGAACTGAACTCAGAGGGTGGGAGGAACAGGGGCGGGGTGGATCAGGGAATATGACGATGGATTGACAAAGACAAGGAACGATCTTTCCACAGCCGACATGGGCAGAGAACGACCCACAGGGAGAGACAGATCAGACTCAAGCATATGGCTAATCTGCGTCTTAACAGCGACCCTCTTTATCACGGGTATCTGCTGGAGGATTCATGGTGAGTTTCACACCGGTCGGAAGGACCAAACCGCAGAGAATAAAAATGGCCACTGTAACAGCGACACATTCCCAACATTTCCCAGAAACACCCTTTACGGCGATATCAACACACCCCTCACTGTGGTACTGACGGGTCTCTCAGTACGAGCACGACTCACCCCTTACCGTGACACCGACACAACCCCCACCAACACATCCCTCAACATGATACCGACATATCCCTCAACCTAATGCCAACACACAACCTAATGTAATAACGATTCACTGTAACACTGACACGCCTCTCGACGTGGTGCCAAAGCGTCCCTCACTGTGACGTTCACACGTCCCTCACTGTGACACAGACACATCTCCCACCAACACATCCTTCAACATGATACCGACATATCCCTCAACCTAATGCCAACACACAACCTAATGTAATAACGATTCACTGTAACACTGACACGCCCTCTCGACGTGGTGCCAAAGCGTCCCACACTGTGACGTTCACACGTCCCTCACTGTGACGTTCACACGTCCCGCACTGTGACGCCGATACGTCGATCTCTTTGAACCCGACTCATCTCTTCTCATAACAGCAAAAGCCACTCCACCGAAACACCGACATAACCCTCACCGTCACAAAGACACATCCCTCACTGTGACACCGAGAAGCCCCTCAGAGCGTCATCCACTCAGTCCTCACCGTGAGAACAACACTACTCTGACTGTGAAACCGACACATCAGCCGTGACCAGAACAGATCCTTCCCCGTGACACAGACACACCCTTCACAGTGACATCGACATTTTTCCACTGTCACACCAATACAGTATGTCACCGACGAGTGCCTCACTGTAACACCGTCAAACCTCGAACTGTGACCCCGACGTATCTCTCACCGTGACATAGAGATACACCGCGATGTGACCTGGTACACCTCTCACATGGACCCAGAAACACCTATCACAGTGAGAGCAACACGTCTCTCACTGAAACACCGACTCGGTGTGACAGGGAATCAAATATCACCGCGATACTGATGCAGCTCCCATCGTGACTGTGCTGCCTTTATGGCAATTATTTAGTTTATAATATTTTCGCGTAGTAATTTGTTAGCATTTTTTAGTTAAAGTTAGGATTGTTTAAATCAATTGATTTGTCTGTAATACATCGCGGCTGCGATGACGTCACATCCGGGTTCGCCGCGTCTTGTGGGGAATTACCGGTTTGAGATTCACGCAAGGGCGGGGGTCACTCACATGTGCGACCATAACGCTGACTAGGGTCTCTCTATGCACCAAAGACACAGTGAAAGCAACGCTGTAAGTCATTAGATAATCGGTATTTTGAGTTAAAATGTTAACGCCGATTCTGTTAAAAGTAACGACGGTCGGTAAGGTTTACCTTTTCGTCAGTTAAAGAGTCGGGATAGTTTGTATTGAAGTGTGTCTAAAGCAGCCAATGGAGCAGCTAGATTCTGACTGTATGCTGCACTTTAATGTAATGTAGTTATTGTAGTTTTACCTTTGCAAGTATTCACAATGTAAATGTGATATTTAGAAGGGAACAAACACTGTACCAATCTTGTATTGTTTTTCAACAGTTTTCACCATGCGTTAATGTGAAGAGTGAACAGTAAATGGTTAATCTTACTGCGGTCTCGTTTGCATTGATTCTGGTTTATCTCGACGCTTACCTCAGTCCAGAGTTCTTTAACTTGTTCAACATTGAGAGTGAGCAGTTCCCATACTACCTTAGAACTTGCTCAGGCAACATGAAAACTTACGGAAGGAGGGCCGAAGGCTTCCAGATCGAGTCCCTGGATGGTAAAGTCCTCATCTGTCTCCCCCCACTCGTAGAGTGCGAGAAAATCTTGAATAACCGCACTGAGATCCCGACGCCAAGTGCGGTGCTACACCAACCACATCTCCACCACATCGCCAAACACATCCCAGAGCTGGATCCAGAAGCAGAAATACTCCTGCTATTAGGAAGAGATGTTCTCCGGGTACATAAGGTTAGGCAGCAGGTCAATGGACCACACGACGCCCCCCTTCGCCCAACGCCTGGATCTGGGCTGGGTGGTGATAGGAGAGGTGTGCCCTGGCAACGAACACAAATCAACGGCTAACACACTCAAGACCAATGTGCTAGAGAGTAGCCGCCATATGATTCTTCAACCCCGCACAAGTTCCATGTGCGTCCAGGAAGCACCACAAGGCTTTAACAAGCGCAAAGTAACTGACGAGACGCTCGGTCAGTCTGTCTTTGCTCAAAAGGAGCATGATAATAAACTCGCTCCATCGGCTCAAGACGCCACCATCTTAAAAACGGAGGACACCAAGGTCTTCAGAGACAAAGCAAATAGTGGGGTCGCCCCACTACCTTTCAGAGAATCACGCCAGTGCTTGCCAAGCAACAAAGAGCAGGCAGTCAAGCGGTTCACGCCCTTGCAAAAAACCACGAAAAGGAGACCTGAGATGCAGCAAAGCATCCGATCGACCCACGAGGTACTGGGCACACCAATGGCAGAGGTCACAGCCATTATGAATGCACGACCACTCCTACCCGTGTCTCCTGACCCGGAAAACCCCTTCATACTGTCGCCATCAATGCTCCTTACGCCGAAGGCAGGAGCTGCCCCCTCCACCAGGGGACTTCTCCGATAAGGACCTGTACACAAAGCAATGGAGAAGGGACCTTCAAGTTGGAGATTTAGTCCTGCTCAAGGACAAGCAAATCGCCGGCAACTGCTGGCCAATAGCCAGAATCACTGCCACATTCCCTAGTAGGGATGGACATGTCAGGGAAGTCGAGTTGAAAACTACCGACCAAGGCGATGGGAAAATTTACCAAAGGCCTGTTACAGAAGTCATTTTACTTCTACCTAACGACTGATTTAGAGACTGAAGTTTGTATTACGTTCATTGTGACCTTACGAAGGCCAAGCGGGGAGTGTGCTGCCTTTATGGCAGTTATTTAGTTTATAATATTTTCGCGTAGTAATTTGTTAGCATTTTTTAGTTAAAGTTAGGATTGTTTAAATCAATTGATTTGTCTGTAATACATCGCGGCTGCGATGACGTCACATCCGGGTTCGCCGCGTCTTGTGGGGAATTACCGGTTTGAGATTCACGCAAGGGCGGGGGTCACTCACATGTGCGACCATAACGCTGACTAGGGTCTCTCTATGCACCAAAGACACAGTGAAAGCAACGCTGTAAGTCATTAGGTAATCGGTATTTTGAGTTAAAATGTTAACGCCGATTCTGTTAAAAGTAACGACGGTCGGTAAGGTTTACCTTTTCGTCAGTTAAAGAGTCGGGATAGTTTGTATTGAAGTGTGTCTAAAGCAGCCAATGGAGCAGCTAGATTCTGACTGTATGCTGCACTTTAATGTAATGTAGTTATTGTAGTTTTACCTTTGCAAGTATTCACAATGTAAATGTGATATTTAGAAGGGAACAAACACTGTACCAATCTTGTATTGTTTTTTCACAGTTTTCACCATGCGTTTAATGTGAAGAGTGAACAGTAAATGGTTAATCTTACTGCGGTCTCGTTTGCATTGATTCTGGTTTATCTCGACGCTTACCTCGGCGTTACTTCACACCGAGCGAGAACGTTACAGTGACAACAAAACCTCATTGGTCAGCTGATATACCCCTCAACGTGTCCCTGACACGTAGCTCACGGTGGCGCCGACGCCCCTCACTGGGTCACCAACACTCCCCTCACTGTAACACCCTTACGGTTACACTGACAGACCACTCCTCGTGACCCGCTCAGTAGCGTGACGCTGACACACTATAAACACCAAACATCCTTCACCATCTCAGATCACCTCTGGCCGAAACTACAAAGACCTTTGGGAAGAAATTTAGAAAATGAACAGGACCCATCACCACTCCATCAGTTAAGATATGTGACATTTCCCACACGGATCTCTCCCAGAGAACCTGTCTCAAGGCGACTCCGAAACACACCTCATAGTGACACTGACACGCCCTTCACCGTGAAACTGAGACACCACCGACACCTACAGGCTCCTCAACGTGACCCGCCCAGCTCCGCACCGTGACATGGACTCACACGTCACTGCAACACCCCCACAAAGACAGTATCTCCCCTCAACATAACACCGATGCACCGCTCACTGAGATAATTACCCACACCTCACCCTGACACAGGCAAACCCTCACCGTGATAGCGACATCTAAATTCACAATGACACTGAGTTAGTCCTCTCCATCACACCGACACACACCTCAGCGTGGCAATCTCACACACGCCGTGGTCATGACATGCCTGTCACTGTGACACAGACACTCTCCTCTCAATGAGACCAGCACCCACACATTACACAGATACTCCACCCGCTCGTGACACTACCAATCCCCCTCTTTGACATTTCCCTCGCCTTGACATCGACTTTTTTTTTTCCACTGCCACACCCAATACACCGGACACTATGACACCGACGACACTGCGACAACAACAAAATCCTCGCACTGTGACCCCGACATATCTCTCACCGTGACATAGAGATACACCGCGATGTGACCCGGTACCACCTCTCACATGGACCCAGAAACACCTGTCACAATGACAGCAACTCGACTCTGACTGAAACACCGACTCACTGTGATAGTGAATCAACCATCACCGCGATACTGACGCAGCTCCAATCGTGACACCAACAAAAACCTCGCTGGTTCCCTGATATACCCCTTAGCGTGACCCAGACACGTACCTCACGGGGGCGCCGACGCCCTCACTGTGCCACCAGCACACCTTGCGCTATAATACCCACATCGTGGCACTTACTCCGCACTCTCCGTGACCCGCTCAGCAGCTTGACCCTGACACACTTGAAACGCCAAACATCCGTCACCATCTCAGATCACCTCTGACCGAAACTGCAAACTCCTTTGGGAAGAATATCAGGAGATTAAAGGGACCGAACGCCAATGTCGACTACGAGTCCATGAGTTAAACTCAACTGCTGAATCCACTATATCTGAGATTTCCCGGCCGGATCTCTCGCAGAGACCTATCTCAAGGCGACTCCGAATCACATCTCACAGTGACAGCGACACGCCCTTCACCGTGACACTGAGACGCCACTGACACCTACAGGCTCCTCAACGTGACCCGCCCAGCTCCGCACCGTGACATGGACACACACGTCACTGCAACACCCCCACAGAGACATTAGCGCCCTCAACATAACACCGTTCACTGAGGCAATTACCGAACACTGCGCCGGTCTCTGAAGCAATTACCCACATCTCACAATGACTCAGGCAAATCCCTTAGCATGATGCCGATACCTAAATTCACAATGACACCGACATACTCCTCTTCATCACACGGACACACACCTCAGCGTGATAACCGGACACACACCGTTGCCATGACATGCCTCTCACAGAGACACAAACACAGTCCTCTCAATGAGACCAGCACCCACACATTACACAGACCCCTCACTCTGACATTTCCCTCCACTTCATTGTGACCCCGGCACACCTCTCGCCGGGGCACAGAACTCCTATCACAGTGACACCGACACGTCCCTCACAGCAACTCGGACATGCCCCGCGCTGAGACAGGGAAATTATCATCGCCACGATACTGACACAGACCCCACTGTAACGACAGCAAAACCTTCACCAGCGCATTGATAACCCCTCGGCGTGACACAGACACGCCTCTCAAGATGGCGCCGACGTCTCTGCCTGTGCCACCAGCACATCCTTCACTGTGACACCCTTCACCGTGACACTGACACAACACTCTCTGTGACCCTTCAGTAGCGAGACGCTGACTCACGTGTCACTGTAAACGCTAAACATCCTTCACCATCTCTCTCAGTATCACAGATTCGTCAGTCAGGGATCCCCTCCGACCAAAACTACCATGAGTTAAACTCAACCCTTCAATCCAAACTTTCTGAGCTCAACTCTAATCTGTCAATTCTTAATCGAATGCACAGCGATCTCCATCACCAGTTCACAGAGATCGAAACGAAGTACAGATCTGTCAATGAAACCAAGGCTCAAATCTGTGAATTGTTGACCAGCAGAAGAGGTGAGACATCATCCGCCAACTTCACCCGCTCCTCATCACAGGGCAGGCATGGAGAGAGGAAGCGTCACTCTGCTTGACATTGGGAGAGTGTGAAGAGATGTTATGGAGGGTGATTCACTCTGTGTTTGACCCAGTGAGTGTGTGATGGGGCTGCGTGGAGGAAGTTTCACTCTGTCACTGAATACAGGAGAGTGTGATGGGACGTTGTGGAGGTGGATTCACTCTGTGTCTGACGACGGGATTGTGAGACGTAACATTACAGCTTCACTCTGTGTCTCACTCCGGAAATGTCTGATGGGACGGTATGGATCCAGCTTCAGTCTGTGTCTGACAGCGGGATTGTGTGATGGGACAGTGCCCAGGGGAATTCTCCCCATGACTGACCCCTGAAGGGTGTGATGGAACCGTGGAGAGAGAGTTTCACTCTGTTTCACGAAGTGTGTGACGGGACGGTGAGCGGGGGCTTCATTCTGTGTCTGAATCCGGAGTGTGTGAAAGGATCGGTGAGAGAGAGAGAGAGAGTTTCAGTCTGTTTTTGAGTCCCGGAGTGAGTGACGGGACGGTGTGGAGAGATTTTCACTCTGTGTCTGACACCGGGATTGTGTGATGGGACAGTTTAGAAGGATTTTCACTCTGTGTCTGACACCGGGAGTGTGTGATGGGACGGTTTGGAGGGATTTTCACTCTGTGTCTGACACCGGGAGTGTGTGATGGGACGGTTTGGAGGGATTTTCACTCTGTGTCTGACCCCGGGAGTGTGTAATGGGACGGTGTGGAGGGAGATTCACTCTGTGTCTGACACCGGGACTGTGTGATGGGACGGTGTGGAGGGAGATTCACTCTGTGTCTGACCGTGGGAGTGTGTGATGGGACGGTGTGGAGGGATTTTCACTCTGTGTCTGACACCGGGACTGTGTGATGGGACGGTGTGGAGATAGAATCACTCTGTGTCTGACACCGGGAGTGTGTGATGGGACGGTGTGGAGGGAGATTCACTCTGTGTCTGACACCGGGAGTGTGTGATGGGACGGTTTGGAGAGATTTTCACTCTGTGTCTGACACCGGGACTGTGTGATGGGACGGTCTGGAGGATTTCCACTCTGTGTCTGACACCGGGACTGTGTCATGGGACGGTGTGGAGGGAGATTCACTCTGTGTCTGACCGTGGGATTGTGTGATGGGACGGTGTGGAGGGATTTTCACTCTGTGTCTGACACCGGGAGTGTGTGATGCGACGATTTGGAGGGAGATTCACTCTGTGTCTGACACCTGGAGTGTGTGATGGGACGGTTTGGAAGGAGATTCACTCTGTGTCTGACACCGGGAGTGTGTAATGGGACGGTGTGGAGGAAGATTCACTCTGTGTTTTACTCCGGGTATCTGTGATGGGACGTTGTGGAGTGAGATTCACTCTGTGTCTCACTCCGGGTATCTGTGATGGGACAGTGTGGAGGGAGATTCACTCTGTGTCTCACTCCGGGAATCTGTGATGGGACGGTGTGGAGGGAGATTCACTCAGAGTCTGACACCGGGTATGTGTGATGGGACAGTGTGGAGGGATTTTCACTCTGTGTCTGACTCCGTGAGTGTGTGATGGGAGCGGTGTGGAGGGATTTTCACTCTGCGTCTGACACCGGGTGTGTGTGACGGGACGGTGTGGAGGGATTTTCACTCTGTATCTGACCCCGGGAGTGTGTGATGGGACGTTGTGCTGGGAGATAGATTGATAGATAGATAGATAGATAGATACTTTATTCATCCCCATGGGGAAATTCAACTTTTTTTTCCAATGTCCCATACACTTGTTGTAGCAAAACTAATTACATACAATACTTAACTCAGTAAAAAAAAATATGATATGCATCTAAATCACTATCTCAAAAAGCATTAATAATAGCTTTTAAAAAGTTCTTAAGTCCTGGCGGTAGAATTGTAAAGCCTAATGGCATTGGGGAGTATTGACCTCTTCATCCTGTCTGAGGAGCATTGCATCGATAGTAACCTGTCGCTGAAACTGCTTCTCTGTCTCTGGATGGTGCTATGTAGAGGATGTTCAGAGTTATCCATAATTGACCGTAGCCTACTCAGCGCCCTTCGCTCAGATACCGATGTTAAACTCTCCAGTACTTTGCCCACGACAGAGCCCGCCTTCCTTACCAGCTATTAAGACGTGAGGCGTCCCTCTTCTTAATGCTTCCTCCCCAACACGCCACCACAAAGAAGAGGGCGCTCTCCACACTGACCTATAGAACATCTTCAGCATCTCACTACAGACATTGAATGACGCCAACCTTCTTAGGACGTACAGTCGACTCTGTGCCTTCCTGCACAAGGCATCTGTGTTGCAGTCCAGTCTAGCTTCTCGTCTAACTGTACTCCCAGATATTTGTAGTTCCTTAACCTGCTCCACACATTCTCCATTAATGATCACTGGCTCCATATGAGGCCTAGATCTCCTAAAGTCCACCACCATCTCCTTGTTCTTGGTGATATTGAGACGCAGGTAGTTTGAGTTGCACCATATCACAAAGTCCTGTATCAGTTTCCTATACTCCTCCTCCTGTCCATCCTGACACACCCCACTATGGCCGTGTCATCAGCGAACTTTTGCACATGGCAGGACTCCGAGTTATATTGGAAGTCTGATGTGTACAGGGTGAACAGGACCGGAGAGAGTACGGTTCCCTGCGGCGCCCCTGTGCTGCTTACCACCGTATCTGACCTACAGTCTCCCAACCGCACATACTGAGGTCTACCTCTCAAGTAGTCCACTATCCAATCCACCATGTGAGAGTCTACTCCCATCTCCGTTAGTTTGTGCCTTAAGATCTTGGGCTGGATGGTGTTAAAGGCACTAGAGAAGTCAAGGAATGTAATCCTCACAGCACAACTGACCCCATCTAGGTGAGAGAGTGATTTGTGCAGCAAATACGTGATAGCATCCTCCACTCCCACCTTCCCCCTTATACGCAAACTGAAGAGGATCCTGGGCGTGCCTGGTTTGTGGCCTCAGATTCTGTATTATCAGCCGCTCCATGCTCTTCATCACGTGCGACGTCAAGGCAACAGGTCTGAAGTCATTCAACTCCTTTGGTTGTGGTTTCTTCGGTACCGGGACAATACAGGATGTTTTCCACTGTCTGGGAACTCTTCTCTGCTCCAGGCTCATGTTGAAGATGCGCTGTAGTGGTTCTCCCAGCTCAGTCGCACAGGCCCTCAGTAATCACTCTGATTACTCTGATTCACTCTGTATCTGACTGCGGGAGTGTGTGATGGGACGGTGAGGAGGGAGATTCACTCTGTATCTAACCACGGGAGTGTGTGATGGGACGGTATGGAGGGAATTTCACTCTGTGTCTGACCGCGGAACTGTGCGATGGGACGGTGTGGAGGAAGATTCACTCTGTGTCTGACCCCGGGAGTGTATGATGGGACGTTGTGCTGGGAGATTCACATTTCTTGTTCCTGATTTTCAGAGGAAGCGTGTTCCAGGGCTGGGTGAGAAATCAAGACCGATGTTATTTCATATCCGCGTTGGAAACACCTTGCCATGGAGCGAAGGAATATTGTTCAAAAAAATGATGCATTGTTGCTGGAAATAAATTCAAAGGAAGAGCAGGTATGTGTCACACCGAGAGAGGAGATATCCACAACAATCACAAATTCCCAAAATCAAGCACAGAGTGAATCTCTCTCCACACCGTCCCATCATACACTCCGGGGTCAGACACAGTGAAGCTCCATCCACACCGTCCCATCACACTCTGCCAGGGTCAGACACAGAGTGAATCTCCCTCCGCACCGTCCCATCATACACTCCCGGGGTCAGACACAGAGTGAAGCTCCGTCAATACTGACCCTTCACACCATCCCAGCGTCAGACACACATTGAAATTTCCTCTTTCTCTCTCTCTCTCTCTCTCTCTCTCTCTCCCTCTCTCTCTCTCTCTCTCTTTCTCTCTCTCTCTCTCTCTCTCTCTCTCTCTCTCTCTCTCTCTCTCTCTCTCTCTCTCTCTCTCTCCTCTCTCTCTCTCTCTCTCTCTCTCTCTCTCTCTCTCTCTCTCTCTCTCTCTCTCTCTCTCATCCCACCCCCAGAGTCCCCGTATTAGGCATTGAGAGAGGCTCGTTCTTGCCAGGATTTTTCCTTCTTTTTCTATCTTTCGCAGGATTTTGTTTCCCAACGCACTCGGCGATGAAGACAGAACAAACTGGATTGGAAAATGCGAAGACGGGTGAGATTCGGATTTTTTACTGGCTTTGGACTGAGTCATTATTAGTTTGGAGACCCTCTGGGGCTGTGGAAAGTGTCAGGGTCACGGTCGTGGATTAGATTCTGACACAGGGCTATTGGCGAGAGTGTGGGACAATGGCGTTAGTTTGGAGCGCGATCCGGGTCTGTCGGGAGAGCGGGTGTCACGATCGTAGATTAGAATGTGACACAGGGCTCTGGTGATAAAGTGTGTCAGGGGGATTTGTTTGGAGACACACGGGTCTGTGGGATGTGAGGGGCTCACGATCGTTGATTATATTCTGACAGAGGGATTTGGAGCAGGTGCGTTAGTTTGGGGAGTAATACAGCCTGTGGGTATAAGGTGGGTCGGGGGATTTGTTTGGAGACACACGGGGCAGTGGGATGTGAGGGGCTCACGATCGTAGATTATATTCTGACAGAGGGATTTGGGGCAGGTGCGTAGTTTGGGGAGTGATAAAGCCTGTGTGTATAAAGTGGGTCAGGGGGATTAGTTTGGAGACCGACACGGGGCTGTGTGGTTAGTGCGATGCAGTGGGATTAGATTGGTGACTGTCTGGAGTGTCCGCCTGGAGCTGATTTGACCCTGTTGAAATTGTTTTTACCTTCTTTGTTAGGGAAGAGGCTTCTAGTATTATTCACAAGTATTCCAATGGAAAGTCGGTCTGCGTTAAATGCGACTCTGACGGATGGAGGGCCCATTGCAAAGGTCAACACCGTTTTATCTGCGAGAAGTCTGCACATTGGTGCACGGATATTCCTGAAAAGATCCAGGATCTCTGTCAACAGCCCGTAGGCCAACTGAATCACATTACAATCCGTTTTCCTGCCCGTCTCTCTTCCCCACTCTTATCCAACTCATCCTCACATTCCCTCCTCACCGACTATGTCCCTCCCCCAACCATTCCCTCCACTACTCGCATTCCCCAACACTCTCCTACATTCCTCTTTCCCCGTCATCTCTTTCTTTCCAGCCATCCCTTCTACTGTTCTCCACACCCCCCCCCCCCCACCCCGCGCACGGTTCTCCACCCCTCCTTCTCTTTTATCTCTCTCCCTCCTCTCCGCCCATTCTCCTCTGCACTTTGGGTCACAGATTCCCGATCGCGGGTAAAAGACTGTGTGCATTCACTCAATCTATGCCCCTCGAGGTTTTACACACCTGTATAACGTCACCCGTGTTTCCAAAGAATATACTTCTCACGCCAGCCCTGTCTCCACAGCTCAGCCACTCGAAACCCGGCAACATCCTCACAAATCTCCCTCTGCGCCCTTTCCAGCTGTACTGTCCTACAGCAGGGCGACCAGAACCGACACAGTACTCCAGGCGTGGCCTCAACAGTGTTGTACAACTGCAATGTGACCTCCCGACTCCTGTACTCAGTGAGGACCAGCGTGCCACATGTCCTGTCTGTCTGTATCGCGTGTTTGCAACCGGAATCACCATCTGATTTATTGTCTGTGACTTGTATCACCTGAGAGAGATCATTTGTACAATCAGTACTGAGCAAAGACGAAAATTTAATGTAAGTTCCAAAAATTCATAAATAAAGCAAATAGGGGAATATCGAGGGTGCTCATTGAATCAGGTAGCATTTAGTAATCAGATGTTGGAAGATAAGTAACTTGTTTTAAATCGTTGAGTGCGGGTCGTCAAGCTCCTGTACCTCCTCTCCGATTTACGAATGATGACAAGACATTCCCGGGTGGTGAGGGTCCTCAGTAATAGATGAGGTCCCTCTTGAAGTTTTCCTTGATGGAGGGGAGGGTTTTGCCCGCGATGGAGTTGGCTGAGTCCGGAACCCTCTGCAGCCTCTGGCGACCCTGTGCTTTGCAGCCTCCACACCAGGCGGCGATGCGACAAGTCAGAATACTCTCCGCCGTACATCCGGAGAAACTCGCGAGTTTTCAATGACGGATCACATCTCCTCACCCTCCTGACATTGTAATCTCTTCTGTCAAGAAACAGACATGGACGGTGGTGAAGGTACGTGCAGAATCCGGGCTAGAATACATTCAGACTCAGATTAGAAATAACCAAGTCTAGAGTAAATAAATCCAAAGCGGAAATCAAACTCCTACGGTTGAGCACTGAGTGTTTAACACGAGTCTTTTAGCTGCAGACATTTCACAAAGGAATGAGGTAGGCATAACCGGCAGTCTGATTCTTATGTGGAAAGTAACAGCTCTCCATACTCCGGGGAATGGGAGTGCCGAACTTTGATGTACGTTCCCTTGTAGGTTAAACAGCATGCTGTTCCAGAAAGCCATCACGGCTGCAAGTCTATAAAGTCCTACTCAAGAATGATTCGAACAAATTGATTGTGCAAGATAAAGTTCCCCATGATTACTACTGTTCCATTCTTACATGCCTCAGATATTCCTCTGTTTCTGCCTGTGACACTGTAATGATATTATTCGCTGTTCCACTGACAACTCACACCAGTGAATCTTTCCATTTACTATTCGTTATCTCTACCCAGATGGATTCGACATTCTGCTCCTTAGATCTTATCTCGTCTCTCACAATCGTCCTGACCTCATCCTGAATGAAGAGCGCTACCGGAACACCTTGACCTTCCTGCCTGTCCTTCTGTATTACCTGATATACTTGTACATTTAATTTGCAAGCTTCTCCGCCATTCAGGCAGTCCTTACACTCATTGTGCTTTTAAAATAATGTCATCCTTTTGTTTATAATTTTCTTCGCTTCATTTCACTCCACTCCTACGCTTCACTTTTATATCGTTTGATTTTCCTTCGTCTTTATCTACACTTTTCTCTTTTACTGTCTCCACACTCCGCCAATCTGTTTTATTTCCATCCCCTACTATTTAGTTTAAATCCACAGCCCTCGTTATGCGACTCGCTGGGATCCAGGTCCCATCACGGTTCAGGTGTAGCCCGTCCCATTGGAACAGCTCCCTCTTTCCGCAATACTGGTGGCAATTTCTCATGAATTTATACCCACTTCTCTCAAACCAGTTCTTGAGTCATGCATTTACGAGGGGTGATTGATGGCCTAAGGTAGAAGGAGATGAGTTATTAACTTCAAACTTTCTGCCTTTTCACTCAAAGCTTTGAATTGCACGCGCATCGTAACGAGAGCTGAATAACTCATCTCCCTCTACCTTAGATCACGAAGTTATCAATCGCCCCTGGTGTGGACCAGCTCTGCGAAGAAGGCATCCGTATGCTCCAGGACCGCTGGACGAAGCGTGTACATGCAGCAGGGGACTAAGTTGAAAAATTAATGTGCTAGGTTTTCTAATATTGACTCCTTCTAGGCCAAGAACTTAACAATCACCCATCGTAAGTCTCAGATCTTCTTTACCCTATGCTTATTTTCACGTGGTTCAGGCAGTTCTAGTTATTGTTTCTGCTTTTCCAGTTAGGCCCCAGCTGCTCGAATCCCTTCAGCAGAACCTACTTCCTTGATCGACGTCTGTTATAAATATATCTTAAACATAACCAGTGGCTTGGCTTCCACCGTCGCCTGCAGCTGCAAATTCCAGAAATTCACTCCTCTCTAGCTGAAGAAATCCCTCCTAATCTCACTACTGGATACTGGCAGTTTGTGGGCGGGGGTTCACCTAACAGATGAAAGTTACGGTGGTCCGGTCTCTGGCAGTGAGTCAGGATTCTTAAGTGTGACGGTGAACAGCTAAATGTCTCCTAACTGAAAAGGTAGGATTGGATTCATACTTAACTCTGAGATGAAGAAACATAAGTCACAGTTATCAGTATCACAATGGAATTAAGGGAATTACAGAGGCATGAGAGGAGCTTGGACAGGTGGATTGGAGGAGGTTACTGGGGGTGATCACGGCAAAACAGAAATGGCTGGAGATTCTGGGAATAGCACACAAGGAGCAAGATAGATATGCCCGACAGAAGGAGAAGTTCTCATATGGCAGGGTTAGCCACCGCGGCTGACGATGGAAGTTAAGGACCGCATTAAAGCCGATGGAATGATCTGTAAGGTAGTAAAAGTGTGTGGGAAGGTGGATAATGGAAAAGTTTTCAAAAGCGGCCTTAACTCAGTGGCTGCGAAAATATCAGTGTCTATTATTATGGCTAAGTTATGTAGTCTAAGGAATGATCAAGTAAATCAAAGTCAGCATAGTTTCTGTGAATACAGATCTTGCCGGACAAGCCTGTTAGAGTTCTCAGAGGGAGTAACAAACCGAGTGAACAAGGAGAGGCAGTGGATGTCACTGTGAGTGTCTGTGAGTGTGAATCTTGCCGGACAAGCCTGTTAGAGTTCTCAGAGGGGGTAACAAACCGAGTGAACAAGGAGAGGCAGTGGATGTCACTGTGAGTGTCTGTGAGTGTGGATCTTGCCGGACAAGCCTGTTAGAGTTTCCAGAGGGAGTAACAAACCGAGTGGACACAGGAGAGGCAGTGGATGTCACTATGAGTGTCTGTGAGTGTGAATCTTGCCGGACAAGCCTGTTAGAGTTCTCAGAGGGAGTAACAAACCGAGTGGACACAGGAGAGGCTGTGGATGCCACTCTCTTGGATTTTCAGATGACATGTGACAAGGCGCCACACATGAGGCAGCTTAACAATAGAAAATCCGATGGCGTTACAGGAGAGATTCTGGCATGGATGACGGAATGGCTGACAGGCAGGAGGCAGAGAGTGGCAATAAAAGGGTGTTTTTCTGATTGGCTGCTGCTGTCTAGAGGCGAACCTTACTGGTCAGCATTGCGACCGTTACTTTTACCATGTTTGTCAACGATTTGGGATATTGAATTGATGACTTCGTGGCAACGTTTGGGGATGATACAAAGGTAGGTGGAGGGGTATGTCGAGCTGAGGAAGCAATGCGATTATAGCAGGATAGAGATAAATTGAAAGAATGGGCAAAATGGCAGATGGAATACAGTGTTGCGAAAGTATGAAAATGAATTTTGGTAAAAGGAACAACAGGACGGATAATTATCAGAACGGGAGGATGTTTCAAATATCAGAGGCGCAGAGGCACTTAGGAGTCCTTGTGTAAGGTTCCCAGAAAGTCTATTTACAGTTTGGGTCTGTTGTAAAGAAGGCAAAGTGAATTTTACCATTTATGTGAAAGGGAATGAAACGGGAAAACAGGGCAATAATGCTGATCATTCTTAACGGTCTAATCAGGCAGAAACCAGTATTTGCAACAGTTTTGGGCCCCATATCTCAGATATGAGATATATCTAAGGCTAATATATGGCTAATGGAATGTTGGCCTTTATTACAAAGGGAATTGAGTACAAGAGCAAGGAAATCCTTATGCATTTGTAAAGGGCCCTGGTGAAACCACACCTGGAGTATTGTGTACAGTTTTGGTCTCCAGGGTTAAGGAAGGACATCCCGGCTACAGAGAAAGTGCAGCGTAGATTCACGAGGTTAACTCCTGGGAATGTCCGGAATTTCTTACGCAGAGAAGTCAGAGAGACTGGTATTGTACACGCTGGAATTAAGGAGATTGAGAGGGGATCTGATTGCATCATATAAGATTATTAAAGGATTGGACAAGATAGAGACAGGAAATATGTTCCAGATGCTGGGAGAGTCCAGTACCAGAGGGCATAGTTTAAGAATAAGGGGTCGGTCATTTAGGACAGAGTTAATGGAAAAACTTCTTCTCCCAGAGAGTTGTGGGGGTGTGGAATGCACTGCCTCAGAAGGCAGTGGAGGCCAATTCTCTGGATGCTTTCAAGAAGGAGCTAGATAGGTATCTTATGGATAGGGGCATCAAGGGATATTGGGACAAAGCAGGAACCGGGTATTGATAGTAGATGATCAGCCATGATCTCAGAATGGCGGTGCAGGCTCGAAGGGCCGAATGGTCTACTTCTGCACCTATTGTCTATTGTCTATAGAGGATGTGTTCTGATTGAGGAGAGATCAGAGGAGTTTAGCAAGGGTAATTAAGGAAATGAAGGGGTAAAATCTAAGTAACATTTAGCTGCTTGGGTCCTGCACTCAATGGAATTTGGAAGAATGCGGAAAAGCGGGAGTGGGCTAAGTCTGATTGAAACCTACCCAATGCTGAAAGAAGACACAGGGTGGATAGGGAAGGTCGCTTTCTTTGGTGGGGGTGTGTAGAACTAGACTACACTGCCTCAGAATTGAGGAGCACCCTCTCAGAACAGGGATAGGGTGGAATTATTGAGCCAGAGTCGTGAATCTGTGGAATGCCCTACTACTGACTGAAGGAGGCCAAGTTTCAGGGTGTATTTAAGTCAGTTTTTGATCGTTGATTTCTTTTCTCCTCCTCTGGAAATGAATGCTGACGTGTATTGTCCTTCCTCACCACCTACTGCACCTGTAACTTAATTTTGAGGGAATCCTGCACGTGGATGGCCAAACCCTTTTCTCCGTAGACTGCTGAATTTTCTCTACATCTAGAAAATAGAATACACCTTTATTTCTGATACCAAATTGCATGATCATGCACCTCCCAACACGGTATCCCATCAGCCACTAGTTTGCCCATTTTCCTAATCTGTATGAACCCCTCTGTAGCCTATCTGCTACTTAAACACTGTTTGTTGATCGGAAATGTTATGGCCGATCAACACTGAGTGTGGTTTCCCGATGAGGAAGTAAAACATTCTGTTGCAGAGGGAGATGCACCGCCCGGGATTTGGAGCTTGTTGATAAGAACTGAGGAAATGATTGTGCTGAACTCCGAGCTGTTGTCATAAACCACAGCCTGCTGTAGGTATTGCCATTGTCCAGATGGTCCAAGGCCTAGTGGGGAGAAGGTCCGATCATGTTCCATTTGGCTACCAATGGCATGGGTAGGATAAGTGAGGAGAAGATATAGGGAGTTAGGTTAAAGGGCAGGATCTCCAATATTGCTACCCATGCCAAGTGCTAGCAAGACTAGAACCACATTATACAATTTACACACAGAGGTTTCAGATACTTACTGAGAGATGGGGGACAGAGTTCCAGAACAGTTATTGCTGAGGTTGTGGAAGTGGATGGTGATAGGAACTCACATTAAATTGGTACTCAGATGGTTGAGATCAGTGCAAATATTTTCCTGGGCTGCATGCATTTCAATGCAGAAGAATCTGCATTGGCCGAAAATAGTGCTGAAGATGACGCAACCAGTTTACAAACAGAGGTTATGTGTACTGAGGAGAGGCTATTGAGGGGGCAGCTTTACAGTCAATTGGCTGAGTTGCAGCATAAAATGTATACACCATCGAACTGGATGAATAGAGGAGTGAATATGTTCAATTTTAATGTGCAGAGTATAATGGATAAAGAGGTGTTTCATTGGCAGGAGGCAAAGTGTGGGAATGAGCGGAGACTTTTTGGTTGGCTGCCGGTGACTCATCACTTTCCACAGGGGTCTGTGTCGTGAGCAAAGCGTTTTACCTTGTATGTCAATCATTTGGATGACAGAGCTGATTGCGTAGTTGCGAAGTTTGCAGAGGATTTGAAGATGGGTGGAGGGGCAGGCTGTTTTCAGGAAGCCGAGAGCATAGAGCCTCTTCTTTAAAAGGAGATAAAATTCGGAAAAATATCTGAGGATGAATGGGATTCTCTAAACGTTAATTTGCGGGTTGAAGAAGGTAAATGCAACATCGGAATTCATTTCAAGAGGGCTGGAATATAAAGGCAATGATGTAATATTGAGACTTTACAAAGCATTGGTGAGGCATCTCGTGGAGTATTATGAACGGTTGTAGGCCTTTTATTTATCAAAGGATGTACTGAAGCTGAAGAGGGTTCTAAAGAGAGTCAAGAGGTTGATTCCATAAAAATCGTTTGATCACTCTGGGCCTACACCAGGATTAAGTAAATGAGTTGTGACCTCATCGAAACATCTCTAATGGTGAAAGGCTTTGCTCGAGTGTATGTGGAGATGATTTCCCCGCTGGTGGGACAGTGAAAGACGAGAGGATACATCTAAGAATAGAGAGGTACCCTCTGTGCACCCCTTATCCTCTGATTTCCAGTGTATTCAGGCCCAGAGTTGAAAGCTTGCTGTATAACAAGGCTTTCAATCACAGAATAAGTATTGTGCAACTGCTGTGAAGCCTGTCCAATGTATGCACATCCTTTACTCCATCAGGGGCCCGAAGATACTCACAACACTTAAACTGAGCCGCACCTGTGCCTTATAAAGTTAGAAAATTCCATCCTTGCTTATATATTCCAGTCCTCCGAAATAATAAAAAAAGTAACATCATATTTTCCTTCCTCAGTATGGACTGAACCTGCAAATAAATCCTAAAGGAATCCTGCACGAGGTCCCTTTGCACCGTAGATATTTCTCCATTCAGAAAATAGTCAAGTCTTACATTTTTTTCTACCAAAGTGTATGGCCATACACTCTCCCACACTGTACTCTATCTGCTGCTCATTTGTCCGTTTTCCTATTGTGTCTAAGTCCTTCTGTAGCCTCTCTGCTACCTCAAAACTACCTCTTGATCGGTAATGTATTATTGGTCTGCACTTACTGTGGTTCCCTGATGAGAAATCAAACATCCTGTTGCAGACGGTGATAACACCTTAAATGTCCATTGGGTTAGACGGGGCAGAGTTTCTTTAGTGTGTCCAGGACGGTTTCCTGTCACAGTATGTTGACACGCCGAATAAGGGGAATGCCATACTAAATCTAGTAACAGATAACGAACCGGGTCAGATCACAGATCTCTCAGTGGGTGAGCATCTGGCGAACAGTGGCCACATCTGTTGGCATTTAGAATAATCATTGAATAGGATACAATCAGAGAGGACAGGAGAATTTTTAATTGAGGGAATTGAAATTATGAACGAATAAGACTAGAAATTGCAGGTGTGAATTGGGGTGATGTTATCGCAGGGAAATATACTATGGACATGTGGTCGAAATTTAGGGATCAGGATGTTGGGGATAAGTTCGTCCCAATGAGGAAGATAAAGAATGGTAGGGTGAAGGAACCATGGGTGACAAGTGAGCTGGAAAATCTAGTCAGGTGGAAGTAGGCAGCATACATGAGGTTTAGGAAGCAAGGATCAGATGAGGCTATTGAGGAACATAGGGTAGCAAGCAAGAAGGTTATGAAGGGGGCATGAAAAGGCCTTGGCGAGAAGGGTAAAGGAAAACCCCGAGGCATCCTTCACTCATGTGAAGAGCAAAAGGATGCCAGTAGTGAAGGTAGGACCGATTAGAGATAAAGGTAGGACCGTGTACCTGGAGGCTGTGGAAGTGTGTGAGATCCTTAACGTATACATCTCTTCGGTATTTACCAATGAGAGGTAACTTGATAACAGTGAGGACAATATGAGTGAGGTTGATGTTCTGGAGCATGTTGGTTCTGGGCTCCCTGCTTTTCGTAATTTTTATTAACGGCCTGGATGTGGTGGTAGAAGTGTTGGAAAGTTTGCATAAGACACAAAGTTTGTGGTGTTTTGGATAGTGTTGAGGATTGTCGAAGATTGCAGAGAAACGTTGATCGGATGCAGAAGTGGGCTCAGAAGTGGCAGATGGAGTTCAACCCGGAGAAGTGTGAGGTGGTACACTTTAGAAGGACAAACTCCAAGGCAGAGTACAAAGTAAATTGCAGGATATTTGGTACTGTGGAGGAGCTGATGTATCTGGGGGTAGATGTCCACAGATCCCAGAAAGTTGCCTCACAGGTATATAGGGTAGTTAAGAAAGTTTACGGGGTGTTAGCTTTCATAAGTCGAGGGATAGAATTTAAGGTTCGAGTTGTAATGACGCAGCTCTATAAAACTCTGTTTCAGCCAGACTTGGAGTACTGTGTCCAGTTCTGGTCGCCTCACTATTGGAATGATGTGGAAGCATTGAAAAGGGTACAAAGGAGATTTACCAGGATGCTGCCTGGTATAGAGAGTATGGATTATGATCAGAGATTAAGGGAGCTAGGGCTTTACTCACTGGAGAGAAGGAGGATGAGAGGAGACATGATAGTGGTGTACAAGATATTAAGAGGAATAGATAGAGTGGGCAGCCAGCGCCTCTTCACCAGGGCACCACTGCTCAGTACAAGAGGACATGACTTTAAGGTAAGAGGAGGGAAGTTCAAGGGGGATGAGAGGAAGTTATTTTTTTTACTCAGAGAATGGCTGGTGTGTGTAATGCACTGCCTGAGTCAGTGGTGGAGGCAGTTGCACTAGTGAAATTTAATAGAGTAGTAGACAGGTATATGGAGGAAGGTAAATGCGAAGGTCAAAAGCGAGAAGTCTGTTTACTGAAGAGGTATGATTAAATTAATTCTGCAATTTGTGAGGGAGAAGCATAAGTCACATGCATCAGTATCTCAATGGAATAATGGGATTTACAGAGGCTGAAGAGTAGATCCCTTGAGCAAGAATCCCAGAAGTTTAATTTGCAGGCTGAGTCTGGGTTAAGAAGGCAAATGCGATGGTGGCATTTATTTTAAGGTGAAATTAATAATAATAATAATAATAATAATAATAATAATAATAATAATAATAATAATAATAATAATAATAATAATAATAATAATAATAATAATAATAATAATAATAAAAAGGATATAATGCTGATGCTTTATAAGGAAACAAGAAGGCCGCAGTTGGAGTATTGGCACCAGATCTGGTCCCAATATCGCACAAAGGATATGTTGTCATTGAAGAGAGTGCAGGCTAGGTTCACAAGGATAATACTGGAAATGAAGGGGTTAACCTTAGAGAAGCGTTCGGGAACTTTGGGCCTGCAGGCATTGGAAGTTAGAAGAATGCGTGGTGATAGAACGATAGAAACATTGAACATTACAGCACAGAAACAGGACCTCCGGCCCTTCCTGTATGTGCTGAACCATATTTCTGCCTAGTCCCACTGACCTGCACCTGGACCTTATCTCTCCATACGTCTCTCATCCATGCACCTGTCCAAGTTTTTCTTAAATGTTATAAGTGAGCCTGAAATTACAATTTCATTCCACAGCTCATTACACACTCCCACCATTCACTGTGTGAAGAAACCACACCCCTGCCCATATTTCCTTTAAGCTGTTCCTCCTTCACCCTTATCCCATGACCTTTGTGTTTTTTTCTGTCCGCGAGTCTCAGTGAAACAAGCCTGCTTGTATTCACTCTATCTGTACCCATCATAATTTTATATCCCTCTTCAATTCTCCCCTCATTCTTTTAAGCTCCAGGGAATAAATTCTTAACCCATTCAACCTTTCTCTGTAACTCTGTTTTTCAAGTCCCGACAACATCCTTGTAAACCTGCTCTGCACTCTTTCAACCTTACTAACATCCTTTCTTTAATTGGGTGACCAAAACTGCACACAATACTCCAAAATCGCCTTCCCCAGTGTCTTATATAACGTTACTATAACATTCCAACTCTTATACTCAATACTTTCATTTATAAAGGCCAATGTACCAAAAGCTCTCTTTGCGACCCTATCTATCTTTTACGCCACATTTTGGGAATTCAGTATCGATATTACCATATCTCTTTGTTCTACTACACTCCTCAATGCCCTAGTATTTACCTTGTATGTACTGCCTTGGTTTTTCCTTCCAAAGTGCAATACCTCACACATGTCTGTATTAATATCCATCTACCATTTTCAGCCGTTTTTTTCCAGCTGTTCACATCCCTCTCTGAGCTTAGAAACCCTTCCTCACTGTCCACTACATCTGCAAACTTTGTATCATCAGCAAATCTGCAGATCCAGTTTATCACATTATCATCCATATCATTGATATAGATGACAAATAGCAATGGACCCTGCACTGATCCCTGTGACACACCACTAATCACAGGCCTCCACTCAGGGAAGCAATCCTCCACTACCACACTCTCGCGTCTCCCAATGAGCCAATGTCTAATCCAATTTTCTACCTCACCATGTATACCTAGCGCTTGTATCGTCCTAACTAACTTCCCATGAGGGACCATGTCAAATGCCTTACTGAAGTCCACGTAAACAACATCCATTGCGCTCGCTTCATCTACTTTCCTGGTAACCTCCGCGAAAAAAACTCTAATAGATTGTTTAAACAATCTTGTGATCTTGTTGAACCTACCGAATGTTCAAAGGGCTGTGGACGGTGGGTGTGGAGAGGATGTTTCGAGTGGTGAGGGCACATTTCCAGAACGTGAGGGTACATACTCAAATTATGGGGCGCCCTTTCAGAATGGAAGCAAAGAGGAGTGCCTGTTGCCAGATAGAAGCGAATATGCGGAACGCTCTGCCACAAACCATGCTGGAGGCCAAGCCCGTGAGAAGAGTTAGGCGGAATATGACAGTTTTCAGATTGGTTAGGGCGTCAAAAATACGGCAAAGTGTTCGGTTGAGTGGGATCCGGGATTGGTCATGAATGGCGAATCAGATTTGATGGGCTGAATAGCCTTATGCTTTGCAATGTCTTCTGGTTGTATCAACTCCGATGTTGTCAAATCCATTATTTCCTAAGGGGACCAACAATGCTCATAACACAACAAATCCGAACATTGCAGTGCCTTGTAAAGCCTAGAAAATAAACCTTTGCTTATATTCTGGTCATATGGAAATGAATGCGAACATTGCATTTGTCTTCCTCACCACCGACTCCACCTGTAAATTAACCTCGAGGGAATCCTGCACCAGGACTCCCAAATCCCTTTGAGGCGTAGTTTGTTTTTTTTTTAAGAAAATAGTTCACACTTTTATTTCTTCTGGCAAATTGCATGACAGGACACATCGGGGCACTGTATTCCATCTGCCAGTACTTTGCCCTTTTCCCTTATCTGTATAAGACCTGCAGCCTCTCTGCTACTTCAACACCACCTGTAGATCGGAACTGTTATGACCGATCTCCACGGACAGTAGTTTCACGATGAGGAAGTCAAACATTATTTTGCAGAGGGAGATGCAGCGGTCCAGGTTTTGGAGCTTGTTGATGGGAACTGAGGAAATGACTGTGCTGAACGCTGAACTTTTGCCAATAAACCGCAGAGTGACGTAATCATTGCTATTGCCCAGAAGGACCAAAGGCCCAGAGCAGAGCAAGCGACGCCCTGTTCCTTCTGGGTACCAATGTCATTGGTTGGACGAATAACGAGGGAATACTGGAAGCTAGGTTCAAAATATTTTTTTCCCTCAGTGTCAGCAAGACGAAGGATTTGTTTGTTGATTTCAGAAGGGGTAGCGGACCAGACAACCCCATCTAAATCGGTGGTCGCAGGTGGAACAGGTCAAAACATTAGGTTCCTCGGGGTGAATATAACAAATGGCCTGACTTGGTCTAACCAAGCAGAGTCGACTACCAAGAAGGCCCACCAGCGCCTTTACTTCCTGAGAAAGCTGAAGAAATTTGACCTGTCCCCTAAAACCCTCACTAATTTTTATAGGTGCGCCGTAGAAAGCATTCTTCTAGGATGCATCACAACCTGCTATGGAAGTTGACCATGTCCAAGACCGGAAGAAGCTACAGAAGATCGTGAACACAGCCCAGCACATCACACAAACCAAACGCCCATCTTTGGACTCACTTTACACCACACGCTGTCGGAGGTTGATGTTCCACAGCATGTTGGTTCTGGGACCCCTACTTCTCGTGATTTTTATTAGCGACCTGGATATGGGGGTAGAAGGGTGGATTGACAAGTTTGCAGATGACACAAAGGTTAGTGGTGTTGTAGATAGTGTAGAGGATTGTCTAATATTGAAGAGAGACTTTGATTGGGTGCAGAAGTGGACTGAGAAGTGGCAGATGGCGTTAAATTCGGAGAAGTGTCAGGTGTGTTACGTATTCAGGCAACAATAATATAGATGAGTTAGGCAAGGGGTTTTATAACAAATAACACGTTTATTAAACACTGATAACAAACCCCCTTCAAAAGTAAACAAACCCAAACAATGATCCGAGCTCAGCTGCTGGCAGCTGCTCAGACAGTCCTTAATAGCGTTGCAGTCCCAAACAGTCTTTAAAGTAGTATTGAAAAAAACAGTTCTCCAAAGCGAATTGCCGAATGAAAACAGTTCAAAGAACGATATGCCGACAGTTCAAAAGCTCACGGTACTTTTAAAAGGAGAGACTTTTTAAAGCGATGTAAATTCTCTTCCACGTCGATGTCCTTCGATTCCCAGCGTCGAACTCCCACGTCGAATTTTATTAAATATAACAACTTAAAGTGACTGACCTTCCTTCCACACTATTCTCAAACCCTTTCTGGTCATCCCAGGGGTCAACAGCGAGAATAGTCAACGAAATCCTTCCGAATGAGGATCAAACAAGGTCGAAGTCAATCCATCGAAAATCGATTTTTCTTGATCTCCATTTTCCAAACTTCTCTTCACTCTCCATTAGCAAAGAAACCGTTGGCTCTGACCTTTTAAACTTTAGACATTATATAAAACTTCATTTTTAACTAAACTGCGTCATCACATTAAATCACACAGTGATATGAAGTCATCTTGGCAAATCCAGCCACGAACTGCCCCACCCGACAGGGTGGGTCTTCCTTTTATACCCTGTAGAAAAAAACCTGTCACATGACCTCTACTGGCGGGAAAATGACATCACTCCACCATTACCTCATGTCCAGTATAATTTCAACCCCAGTCACGTGACAAGGGTACCACTGTCACGTCACGGGTACGTAACAGGTGGTACACATTAGAAGGACAAACTCCAAGTCAGAGTACAAAGTAAATGGCAGGCTACTTGATAATGGGGATAATCTGTGCATACATGTCCACAGATCCCTGAAAGTCGCCTCACAGGTAGATATGGTAGTTAAGAAAGTTTATAGGCTGTTAGCTTTTATAAGACGAGGGGCGGAGTTTAAGGGTCGCGAGGTAATGATGCAGCTTTATGAAACACTGATTAAGCCACACTTGGAGTATTGTGCCAGTTCTGGTTGCCTCAGTATAGGAAGGATGTGGAAGCATTGGAAAGGGTACAGAGCAGATTCACCAGGATGCTGCCTGTTGTCGAGAGTATGTATTACGATCAGGGATCAATGGGGCTAGGGCTTTACTCTTTGGATAGAAAGAGGATGAGAGGAGTCGTGATAGAGTGATACAAGATATGAAGAGGAATAGACAGAGTGGACAGCAGGCGCCTCTTGCTCAGGACACTACTGTTCAATACAAGAGGACATGGCTTTAAGTTAAGTGGTGGGATGTTCAAGGGGGATATGAGAGGAATGTTCTTTTTCCTCAGAGTATGGTTGTTGCGGGTAATGCACTGCCTGAGTCAGTTGTGGAGGCAGATACACTAGTGAAATTTAAGAGACTACTGGACAGGTATACGGAGGAATTTAAGGGGGGAGTGGTTATATGGGAGGCATGGCTTAAGGGTCGACTCAATATTGTGGATCGAAGGGACTGTACTGTAATATTCTATGTTCTATATTATGTACCCTGGCCCAGCATTTGGAGTTTGTTTATAAGAACTGAGGAAATGATTGTGCTGAACACTGAGCTATGGCCAATAAACCGCAGCCTGACGTAACTATTATGTTGTGCAATGGTCCAAGGCCCAGTGGAGAGCAAATGAGATTGCACCTGTTGTGGACCTATCGTGGAGAGAGACAAAGTGCAGCTGATCCTTCTATAGATACTCTGAGATGCTAACATCCAAAATATTCAAATAATTCGAGAGGCTTGCCGGGTGACAGATGTCTTATAGAGAGACATTTACACCCAAGGTGGAGGACACAGGAAACTGGATGATAGCCAAGAAGGGGAAAGCGGTCAACGAGCCAGTGCAGAGTACCCCTGTGGTCATCCTCATCAGTAGCCCAGGTAAAACATTTCAGATACAGTCGGACATACGAACTAGTATCTCAAAACGAATGCTCAACATTCGGAAATACGAGGGTCAAAAGCCAGAAGTCTGTTTACTGAAGAGGTATGAATAAATTCATTCTGCTGATTGTGAGGGAGAAGCATAAGTCGCATGCATCAGTATCTCAATGGAATAATGAGATTTACATCGGCATAGGAGTGGATCCTTTGTGCAAGAATCCCAAAGGTTTAATTTGCAGGTTGAGTCTAGGGTAAGAAGGCAAATGCAATGGGGGCATTTATTTCAAGGGCAAATGAAGAAAAAAACAAGGATATAATGCTGAGGCTTTATGAGGAATACACGAAGGCCACAGTTGGAGTATTGGCAACAGATCTGGGCCCCATATCGCATAAAGGATGTGTTGTCATTGGAGAGAGTCCAGACGAGGTTCACGAGGATAATTCTGGAAATGAAGTGGTTAACATAGGAGGAGCGTTCGGCAACTTTAGGCCTGTGTGCATTGCAAATTGGAAGATAGCGTGTTGATAAAAAAATAGAACCATAGAACATTGCAGCACAGAAACAGGCCCTCTGGCCCTACTTGTCTGTGCCGAAACATTTGTCTGCCCAGACCCAGTGACCTGCACCTGAACCATATCCCTCCATACCCCTCTCATTCATGTACCGGTCCAAGTTTTTCTTAAATGTTATAAGTGAGCCTACACATTCAACTTCATCTGACAGCTCATTCCACATTCCCAGCATCCTCTGTGTGAAGGAACCACCCCCATGTTTCTGTGAAATTGCCCCCGCTTCACTCTTAGCCATGTCCTCTGTTTTTTCTCCTCTAGCCTCAGTATAAAAAAGACTGATTGCATTCATTCTATCTCTACCCATCATAATTTTATATACATCTTCCAACCTCCGCTCATTCTTCTACGCTCCAGGGAATAAATTCTTATCCAATTCAACCTTTCTCTGTAACTCATTTTCCGAAGTCCCAGCGACATCCTTGTAAACCTTCTCTGCACACTTCCAACCTTATTAATATCCTTCCTGTAATTAGGTGACCAAAACTGCACACAATACTACAATTCCTGCCTCACCAATGTTATATACAACGTCAGATTGTAACTAACCTCTATATAACTCTATCTATTCACTTTTAGGGAATTATGCATCTGTATTCCCAGATCCCTCTGTGCTGCTGCACTCCTCAGTGCCCTACCATTTACCTTATATGTTCTACCTTTGTCTAACCTTCCGAAGGGCCATACCTCACAGGTATCTGTATTAAACTCCATCAGCCATTTTTCAGCCCACTTTTAGAGCTGATCCAAATCCCTCTCTAGGCTTTGAAAACGTTCCTCACTGTCCACTACATCTCCAATCTTTGTAAATTTGCAGATCCTATTTACCACATTATCATCCATATCATTGATATGGATGACAAATAAATATGGACCCGGCACTGAGCCCTGTGGCACAGACACAGTCCTCCACTTAGGGAAGCAATCCTCCACTACCTCTCTCTGGCTTCTCTCATTGAGCCAATGTCAAATCCAATTTTCTACCTCACCATGTATACCTAGCACCTGTATCTTCCTAATTAACTTCCCATGCTGGACCTTGTCGACGGCCTTACTGAAGTCCATGTAGGCAACATCAGCTGTCTTCCCTTCATCCACTTTCCTGGTAACATCCTCGAGAAACAATCTTGTGATCATGTTGAACCTACCGAATGTTGAAAGTGCTAGGAACGGTGGGTGTTGAGGTGATGTTTCCTGCGGTGGGGATATCCAGAACGTGAGGGCACATACTCAAAATTACGGGGTGGCCTTTCAGAATGGAAGCAAAGAGGAGTGCCTGTTGCCAGAGAGAAGAGAATATGCGGAATGCTCTGCCACAAAGCACGCTGGAGGCCAAGCCCGTGAGTAGAATTGGGCGGAATATGACAGTTTTCTGATTGGTTAGGGCATCAAAAATACGGCGAGAAGGAATCCAGGATTAGCCATGAATGGGATGGCAAATCAGATCTGATGGGCTGAATAGCCTTATGCTTCGCAAAGTCTTCTGGTCGTATCATTTCCAATGTCATCAAATCCATTGTTCTGTAAGGGAACCAACATTGCTCATTATGCAGCAAATTTGTGACCTCTCCAGTGCCTTGTAAAGCACAGAAAATACAGTTTTACTCTTATACTCTGGTCATCTGGAAATGAATGCGAATATTGCATTTATCTTCCTCACCACCGACTCCACCTGCAAATTAACCTGGAGGGAATCCTGCACCATGACTCCCAAATCCCTTTGAGCCGTAGTTTGTTGTGTTTTTTTTAAAGAAAATAGTTCACACATTTATTTCTTCTCCAGGCACTTTAGTTCATCTGCCAGTACTTTGCCCATTTTCCCTATCTATATAAGACCTGCAGCCTCTCTGTTAATTCAACACTACCTGTAGATCGGAAATGTTGTGACCGATCTGCACGGACTGTGGTTTCATGATGAGGAAGTCAAACATTATTTTGCAGAGGGAGATGCAACGGCCCAGGATTTGGAGCTTGTTGATTAGAACTGAGGAAATGACTGTGCTGAACGCTGAGCTGTTGCCAATAAACCGCAGCTTGGTGTAAGCATTGCTATTGTCCAGATGGTCCAAGGCCCAGAGCAGAGCAAGTGAAATCGTGTTCCTTGTGGGTATCAGTGCCATTGGTAGGACGTACGAGCAGGGAGTACAGGGAGTTAGGTTCTAAGTTAAAGGGCAGGATGTCCGGGGTATTGATCTCAGGATTGCTGCTCGTGCCGCGCGCCAGTGAGCCCAGAACCAGGAAAACTACAGCTGACAGTCATCGTTTCAGCAGGCCGGGTAGCATCTACGGGAAAGAATACAGACGACGTTTCGGGCCGAGTCCTTTCAGCAGTGACCCTGGGTCGCTAGGTGTTGAATCATTGAGGTTAGGGATGCAGAAATGCTCTGGTAAATACATCTGATCAGAATTGGATACAGACACACAAAGAGTGGTAATGATGTGGCCTGCAAAGTACAACAGAACACGGACAATACATGCCAAAAGGGCAATGTTGCAATCGTCATGGGGGAACTACAATATGCGGGTAGATTGGGAAAATCAGGTTGGTGTTGGATTCCAGGAGGCGTATTTCTATACTGCATGCGATTTGGCTTTTTAGAGCAGCTCGTGGTTGAACCCACCAGGTATTCTGGCTTGGATGCTGGTCGGTCAACCATATCTGATCAGAGAGCTTGAGGCAGAAGAACCCTCAGGGTTAAGTGATCATAATATGAAAAGTTTCATCCTTCAGTCCGAGAGGAAGAAGCTCAAATCAGATGTATCAGTGGGGAAAAAGAGGAAATTCCAGAGGCATGAGGGTAATGTTGCCCAGAATTGAATGCACAGGGATGGGTGACGGCAGAACGGCAGTGGCAGGAATTTCTGTAAGCAATTCGGCAAGAATAGGACATGTACATCCCAAAGTGGATGATCTGTCCTAAAGGAAGGCTGACATAATCTTCTGCCGACATTGAAATGAAAGCGTAGGCAATTTTGTAACTGGGGAGAAAATGGAAAACTCAGACGGAGGCTGTCACTGACAGGGAGTTGGGAGAACTTGTGCAGGATTCCCTGAAGGTTGATTTGCATGTTGAGTCTGTGATCAGGAAGTCCAATGCCACGTGAGCATTTATTTCCAGGGAATGTAAACTCAAGGATATAACGGTCTGAAATGATAAAGCACCGGTGAGGCTTCATGCGGACTTTTGTGACCAGTCTTGGGCCGCTTCTCTTAAAAAGGTGTGTGGAAACTGCAGAGGATCGGAAGGGGGTTCAGGAATATTATTCCGGGATTAAAGTTCTTGTCATTTGAAGAGTATATGACTGGCTCTGGGCGGGTGATCAATAAACTTCTGAAGGATGAGGGGTGACCTCATTAAAACCCCTCGAATGGTGAAAGGTCTTGCCAGAGTGGATGTTTAGTGGATTTGCCGTGTGCTGGTAGAGTCAAAGACCAGAGGGTACAGCCTCAGAATAAAGGGACGTCCTTTATTCACGTCTTATTCCTGTCAATTACAGTGTGTACAGGCCCACAGCCATGAAATGTTCCCCATATGAAAAGCCATTCAATCCCGGAATCATTCTTGTGAACCGCCTCCGAACCATCAACAATGTAAGCTCGTCCTTTACCCGATAAGGGGCCAGAAACTGCCCGCAACGCTCCGAATGAGGCCCCACCAGTGCCTTGTATAGTCTCAACATTTCACCTTATGTATATAATCTGGACCACCCGGAATGCTATCATCATATTTGCCTTCTTCGCCACTAATTCAACCTAAAAGTTACCCTGAAAGGAATCCTCCCCGAGGTCTCCCAAATCCTTTTCTGTGAAAGACATTTTGGATTTCTCTGCATTTCGATCCAGTGTGTTGGTGGGCACAGGTCTCTACCAGCTCATCATAGGGGACTGACACCTTGAGAGGGTTCACCCACCTGAAGGATGTTCTGACGTTGTTCCTGAAACATAGATGACAGAAGACGAGGGGTCTAGTCACTCCCCCCCTCCCTTTCACCACTGACCATCTCCAGGAGTTCTGCCGTCTCCGGCCCACCCTCCCACCCCTATAGTCCTGCCAATTCAGTCACCTCTTTGCTCCACTGGACACTTTTCCTTCAATTGCAACCTCCCAGACGCTTCTCTGCGTGTACCGCTCCATCACCAACAACCCTCCACATCTCCGGCCCAGCCCAACCCCTCCTCTACAAATCTCCTTCTCTCTCTTCACGGGAATTCTGAAGAGGTTGGGAGAGAGTTTGCGCCTGGTTTTACTCCCTTTATCTACCGGATATCGGTCACTCGGTTCCGAACCTCTCCACAGTTCTGTGTGGCTAAGCCTGTCATGTGACTCCTGTCGTATGTGCAATGTCACCACCTCATACCCGCCCATTCCTCGGCTCCCCTTCCTTCCTCTTCCCTCTGCAGCACAACGGTTCTCAGACACACACACACACACACACACACACAGACGCGCAGTCTCTGAGGCAGACGCTGAAGTCAAGACTTCGGGAACGGCCAGAGGTAGGGAGGTGGTGCGGAAGGGGGGAATAATGAGAAGGAAAGAAGGAGCGGCCGAGGAATGAATGTGGGAGTGATGCAGACGGAGGTAGTGAGGTTGGGGCAGAGGGCAGGGAGGGGCAGGTAGGGGAGAGGAAAAGAGGAAAGGTGTGGGGGAGGGAAGGGGAAGCGAATGAGGGTGTGAAGGGGCAGAAAAATGGAGAAGGAAGACGGAGTGAACGTTGGAGAGGGTGGGGAATCGGGATGGGAGAATGGCCGAGTGTTACGAGCCAAAAGGCACCTAAACCCAACCCCACCTTCGAAAATTCGGAAAGGGAAATTGTAGTGGGAGATGTGGAAGTAGAGCGAGTGGGAATGGGAGAGAGTCGGGGAAGGAGAGAGAGAATGAGAAGACGGAAAGGAGAGAGAGAGATAAGAGATAAGTGGAGAAAGGTGGAAGCGTAAGAACGAGAACGAGATGGTGTGTGTGTGTGTGTGAGAGAGAGAGAGAGAGAGAGAGAGAGAGAGAGAGAGAGAGAGAGAGAGAGAGAGGACGAGGAAGACGAGTGTGCGTTGGGGGTGTGTCCTGTGGCCAGTCACTCCCCACATCTCTCTCCTCCCTGTATTTCTCACCACCCCGCCCCGGCCATTCTCATCTCTCCAACCACCCCCTCAAACGCACTCAATCTCTCTCCTCACCGCAATTCCTCTCCCATCTCTCGGTCCCTCTCTTTCTCGGCTGTTCATCGGGTGTTTGTGGGCGACGGTCTCCCACTACGGGTTTCGTCTACCGACTGTCCCGTCCCTTTCAGGAGCTGAGAGACTCGACGGGATGGACGAGAGCGAGACCTACGCGAACATCCGGCTCACAGGAACGGACCCACAAGCTCCTTCGAGAGGTGAGTGGTGCGGAGAGAGGGAGAGAGCTTACCGCAGTGTCGGACCCGGGGAGTATGAAGTAGGACCGCGTGGACACAGCTACTGTCCATGGCTGACCCAGGGGAGGTGGGGTGGGGTGGTCGGCCGGTGCTGAGGGCGCTTTACTCGGTTTTTGACCATAGCAGCTTATGCGAGTCGCTGTGAAGTGAGCTTTATTTAGTGACTAATTCGGGAATCTGTGAAGGGACAGTGTGCCGAGAGCTTCGCTGTGTTTCTGTCCAGGAAATGTGCGATAGGACAGTGTGGAGGGAGATTCACTCTGTGCCTGACCCCGGGAGTGTGCGATGGGATCGTATGGAGTGAGATTCCCTCTGTGTCTGTCCCCGGGAGTGTGTGATGGGAAGGTGTGGATGGAGATTCCCTCTGTGTCTGACCCCGTGAGTGTGTGATGGGACGGTGTGGAGGGAGATTCACTCTGTATCTGACCACGGGTGTGTGTGATGGGACGGTGTGGAGGGAGATTCACTCAGTGTCTGACCCCGGGAGTGTGTGATGGGACGGTGTGGAGGGAGATTGACCATGTGTCTGACCCCGGAGATGTGTGATGGAACGGTGTGGAGGGATATTCACACTGTGTCTGACCCCGGGAGTGTGTGATGGGACGGTGTGGAGGGAGCATTTTTCTGTGTCTGACCGCGGGTGTGTGTGATGTGGCGGTGTGGAGGGAGATGCACTCTGTGCCTGACCCCGGGAGTGTGTGATGGAATGGTGTGGAGGAAGCATTTCTCTGTGTTTGACCGCGGGTGTGTGCGATGTGGAGGTGTGGAGGGAGTTTCGCGGTGCGGAGGGAGTTTCACTCTGTGCCTGACCCCGGGAGCGTGTAATGTGACGGTATGAAGGGAGATTCACTCTGTGCCTTACCCCGGGAGTGTGTTTTGACGGTGTGGAGGGAGTTTCACTCTGTGTCTGACTCCGGAAATGTGCGTGGTGACGTCTGACACGGGAGTGCGTGACGTGACGGTGCGGAGCTAGCCCCACCCTGATTGTCACCCTCTGTGTTCTGTTCCCAGCTGAACCGGATGTATCGTACGTGGAACTGAATGTCACGGCCCTCTCGGCGCCCCGGGTCCGGAGAGATGGAGGTCAGTTTCATCTTTGCTGGTTTGACTCTGTTTAGGAGACGTGTCCATTCCTGTCGAGAGATCTCAGAGCAACAGTACTGTTAACGCTAATGATTCGTTGCTGTAGAGTAAGTCAGAGGGAACCCATGGTATAGGCCCTGATGAGGGAGATCTGTGGGAGGGTCGGTGTGGATTGTGCGCTCTGTGATGGGATGTGTGGACGGAGCGCTGTGGGATGTGATGACGAGGCGGTGCTGTTGGAGAGTCGGAGTGGAGGGTGCGCTCTGTGATGGGATCTCTGGACGGAGCGCTGTGGGATGTGATGACGAGGCGGTGCTGTGGGTGGGTCGGTGTGGAGGGTGCGCTCTGTGATGGGATGTGTGGACGGAGCGCTGTGGGATGTGATGACGAGGCGGTGCTGTGGGAGAGTCGGAGTGGAGGGGGCGCTCTGGGACGTACGGTGAGGATTCAGCACCTTGAAGCGGGGGACAGTGTTTGGTGTGGATTCTGCCTTCGTGAGGGGGTGTGGACGGAGCGCTGTGGGAGGGGGCGCTGAGGAGTGGGTGCTCTGGGAAGCGTGCAGTGGTGGGTATGCCGTGGATTTGGGTGAGGAGGGACTGCTTGGGAGTGTCGCTGAGGAAAAAAAGGACATTGAGGAGGGAGCACTGTGGGGAACACGGAGAGGAGGAAACGCCTTGGGTGGTGTCGGAGTGGAGGAAGCTCTGGGGGAGGGTCGGTAAGAAGGGAACACCACTGGAGCCGTGGTGACGAGGAAGGCCAATAGACACCGCTGTGGATAACTTTAACGACACTCGAACCACTTTTCACTCTCCTCTGTTCTCTGTGTCTCCATCTCTCTCTCCTCCTCTCCCCACTCTCCCTCCCTTCATCCCCTGCCTTCTCCTCTCTCCTGTGCCCTACAACCCTCCGCCTCACAATCTCCTCTCTGAACCTCTCCATCTTTTCAACCACTTTCTCCCACTCCCCTTCCCCCTCTCTCTGCCCACTCTCTCTAAACTCGCTCGCCTATCAACATCCCTCTATATCTCCCCATACCTGTCTCCCTCCCCTCTGCCCTCTCCCCGCTCCTCTCTCCCTCCCCTCTCCAAAGCTCACCCCTTTTCCTCAATCTCAAGCACACTCCCCTTCCCTCACTTGCACCACTCTCCAAACTCCCCTCTATCACACTCCCCCTTTCTCCCTTCCTCACTCGCGCTCTCTCTTTCGCACTTTCCCTCATTCTTTGCTCATTATCTCACCTCCCGCTATTTCCTCTCCACTCTCTTCCTGTTCTCTCCCTTTCACACCATTTTCTGCACCGCTCCCGCTCCGCAAGCTTTTCTCTTTATCGGTCCCTTCCCCTTTTTGCCCTCTCGCTCATGCTTTCCTCTCTCACCCCCTCTCTCACAATCTGTCTCTCTCTTCCGCTGCCTCTTGCCCCCACATTTCTCCGACCCTCACTCTCCTGTCTCCTCCGCTCTCTTTGCTCTCTCTCGTCCCTTTCCCTCTCCCCCCACTATTACCATCTCTCTTCCTCTGCCACTCTTTCCGACTCCGCATCCATTCACATTCCCAATTCTCTCTCTCCCATTTACCCGCTCATTGCCTCTATCGCTCACCACTGTCTGCTCTTTTCCAGCCATCTCTCATCCTCTCCCCACTGTCTTCCGCCGTTCCCTCACCTTCTTTCTCTCTGCCTCTCATCCTTTCTCCTTTTTACTTAACCCACACTTTACCTACTCGCTATCTCTGCTCCCTCACTCCTCTTTCTATTACCTTCTCTCTCATCCTCCCTCACTCTGCGTCCCAGGCGGTCTGAGCTCCACCTACGCAGAGGTGAACGTTCCGAACGACGAGCCCGTCATCGATGAGGATCAGGCTCCACCCATTGCCGCGGGACCGCGCAAGCTGCCAACCAATGTCCAAGCAGGTCAGAGTTCACAATTATGACGCCATTGTGGACACGTCACGTGTTATATGCAGAAGTGTTTCTATCTTGTAAATACTTCAAATGTCTCTCCTTCAGCCACTTTCCTAGCATCTCGGTCAACATACAGACCACCATTTGGGTACAAAAAATTGTCACTAGTGTACCCAATTAAATTTCTTTCCTCTCTCACCTTCGCCGTGTGCACTGTCGTCCGCGATTGTTGCTGATGCGCCCCTCATGGTTTTGTACAGTTCTGTAAGGTCACCCGTACACTCCAAGGAAGAAAGCCCCTCTGTAAGCTCACTCCTAGGTCCCAAGGAATTAAGTTCTGAACTGCCCGACATCACTTCATAACTCAGTCCCTCGAGCTCGGGCAACATCCTGGTAAATCGCCCTCTGCACTCATTCCAGCTCAGTGGCATCTTTCCGACAGCAGTGTGAACCAAAACTGAACACCAGAATCCGAGTGCGACCTCGCCGACGTCTTGTACAACTGGGACGTGATCTCCCGACTCCCGTACTGAGTGTGACTGATGAAGGCCAGCGAGCCAAAAGCCTTCTTTATCGTCCTATTTAACTGTGGCTCCTGTCCTCCTACAGCCTCCTTCATTCCACAAAACTAGCTGTCCTCCAGCAATGTTCATGTCGTCATTTCAATCAGCCTATTAATTAAGTCTTCCAAGTCATTGACATCATATAGAAATAATCGGTCACAAAGCAGAACCCTGTGGAACACCGCAAGTCAACGGCAGCCAACCAGAAAAGACCCTTTTATCCTTCCTCTTTGCCTCCTGCCAATCAGTCACGGCTTTATCCATGCTAGAATCTGCCTTGTAATGCTCGTATCCCGTTGGACAGCCGCATGTGTGGCACCTTGTTAAAGACTTTCTGAAAATCCAAATACACAATATCAACCATTTCTCCTTTTTATATCCTGTCCAATATTCCCTCAAATAATTCCAGCAGATTTGTCAGTCAAGATTGACCCATGACCTCAAGCCCTCTGCCCCTGACCATGCGACACCCCGGAGAGCTGTGGACAAAGCTCGAAACGTCACAGAAAACAGATTATCCTCCATGGACTGTTTGTGCACTTTCCGCCTTCACCTTCCCCGGGCACTTTCTCTTACCCACCGCCCCCCCCCCACCCTATCTTGCAGAAGGTACAATAGCATGTCGCATCAGCCTCAAACCGCTGTTATCAGACTATTGAACGATAAGGTGGAGTACCGACCTGACAATCTACCTCATCGGGGCCCTTTCCACCATTTTCCCTGCCTGCCGCGCACTTTCTCTGTAACTGTGTCACTTTATTCTGTATGTTGTTATTGTTTGATGGGGTGGTTAACAAGGCGTACCGCATGCTTGCGTTTATTATTCTAGGATTTGAGTACATAGAAACATGGAAAACCTACAGCAAAATACAGTTTCTTCGGCCCACAAAGTTGTGCGGAATATGTCCCTACCATAGAAATTATTAGGCTTACCCAGAGGCCCCTATTTTACTAAGCTCCATGTACCTATCTAAAAGTTTCTTAATATACCCTATTGTATCCACCTCCACCATCGTTGTCGGCAGCCATTTTCACGCACTCACCACTCTCTGAGTAAAAGAACATACCCTGACATCTCCACTGTACCTACTCCCCAGCACCTTAAACCTGTGTCCTCTTCTGGCAACCATTTAAGCCCTTGGAAAAAAGCCTCTGACCATCCACACGATCAATGCCTCTCATCATCTTACACTCTTCTGTCAGGTCACCTCTCATCCTCCGTCGCTCCAAGGAGAAAAGGCTGAGTTCACTCAAGCTATTCCCATAAGGCATGCTCCCCAATCCAGGCAACATCCTTGTAAATCTCCTCTGCACCCTTTATATGGTTTCCACATCCTTCTTGTAGTGAGGTGACCAGAACCGAGCACAATAGCAAAAGTGGGGTCTGACCAGGGTCCTAGAGAGCTGCAACATTATCTCTTGGCTCCTAAATTGAATTCCACGATTGATGAAGGCCAATATACCATACGCCTTCTTAACTACAGAGTCAATCTGCGTAGCTGCATTGAGCGTCCTACGGAGTCGGAACCCAAGATTCCTCTGATCCTCCACACTGCCAAGAGTCTTACCATTAATGCTATATTCTGCCATCATATTTGACCTACCAAAATGAACCACTTCATACTTACCTGAGTTTAACTCCATCTACCACTTCTCAGCCTCTTTCTTAATATCTGTCCGCTACAAATGGCAGGATTTTATAAAAATCTAGTTCGGCCGCCTCTGTACTTTTGCGTTCATTTCCGGTCGTCCCATTACGGAAGGGATGCCGAGTCTTTGGAGATGGTGCAGAAGTGGTTTACCAGGATGTTGCCTGGATGAGAGAGCAGAGGCTGCACGGAGAAGATGCACAGAATTGAAGGGTCTTCGCTGGATCTGTGGATAAGGAGACGAAATTTGACAGAGGATTGTTAGATTACGAAGGGAATAGATGGACAGACAGACAGTATCTCTTTCCTCAGTTTGAAATATCAAATCCTAGATTGCATGCAACCGAAGTGAAAGGGTGTAGTTTGACCCGAGATGCAAAGAAGATGTTTATGTTTACACAGAGAGTGGTGGGCACCTGGAATGCGTTTCCTGCGGTGGAGACAGAAACAGTGGAGAGTTTAAGGAGATTTTTAGGTAGGCCAATAAATGTGATGGAAACAGAGAGATATGGATGTTGTGTAAGCAAAAGAGATGAGGGTAGTTATCCATTTGATTTCAAATTAATGTATCGGGGACAACTTTGTGGGCCGAAGGGCTGTGCTGGTCGGTCTGTGTTCTGTGCGAGAAAATAATTTACGATATCTACGAGGCAGGAAGTCCTACACACACAAAGCCTTGTTGAACACGAGGCTTCCAGGTAAGTCTTTGCCACAGACAGCACCAATCCGTGCGGAACACCACCAGTCAAGTGCGGCCAACCTGCGACCTCCGCCCTCTGTGTTCTGTGGGCAAATCAATTGGGAGTCCAAATGGTCCATTCACCGTGAATCCCATGCGTCGTCATCTTTTGAATGAAGCTCCCACAGGAAGCTCTTTCTCAAAGGCCCGTCTGCAGTCAACTCATTAACACTCCATTGATCTTCGTGGTCAACCCATTACGTCTTTAGACGTGTACAGTTAACAGCCTTGCTGTTGCAGGTGTCCTGTCCCTTTGCATTTGACTTACCAGACCGCAAAACCTCACACGAACCGGGGCTAAATTCCGTCGGTCATTTTTGACCCATATCTTTAACGGATCCAAACCCACTGAATCTATTAGCGATCTTCCACGTGGTGGAAGGAGAGAGCGCGGATGGTGGGTGGAAGGGAGCCCAGTGGGGGATACGGCTGAATTCACGCACACGCCGAATGGTCTCTCTACAGGTCCGCATCAGCAGGAACCGGAAGAGAACAACGGAAACAGATCGTACCGTAAGATCTGCCTACTCTTCCTAGTTACGTTCGCTCTCATCACGGTAGTTGTCGGGTTCTCGATTTTTGGTGAGTCAAACGGGCTCCGGGTGGAGTCAGATCGTAAACAGAGTGGAATGAGGAATTAACGTAAAACCTCATAGTGAAAGCGACACGTTCCTCGACGTGACACGGACACACCCCCCTAACCGTGACAATGACACGACCTTTACTGTTACACAACCAAGTTTCATTCTCAACAGCAACAGGCCATTCACTATAACACCAACAACACTGTCACCATAGCACCGACAGACCCCTGTAGGCGACACAGATGTGTTCCAAACCGCGACACCGACATGACCCTCACTGTGACAGAGACATTACACTCATAGTGACAACAACGTATCTCTCAATGTAACATCGACATGCCCCTGGCCGTGTTACTGATACTCTCCACAAGGCGACACCTTCAAATGTGACACCAGCAAACCACACAGCATGACACAGACACTCCACGCACTGTGACACCGAGATAACCTCACTATGCCTCGCACCTATCATAGTGACAACGACACGTACCTCACCGCAACTCCGCTCACTAGGACACGGAATCAATCATCACCGTGATACTGACGGAGCACCCATCATGACAACAACAAACACTTCGCCAGGACTCTGATACACCCGTCAGCCTGACACAGACACGCACCCCACGTTGGCAGAGTCGCATCTCACTGTGACAACAACACGTCCGTCCTCCTGTCAACAACACGACGTTTAGCCCTGACACTGACAAGACCCTCACCAGACCACACACACGATCTAAGCCGTGACAAAAACACGCCTCTGACTGTAACTCTCGTCGCCGTGACAATTGCACGCTCCTCTACGTGTATCGCACCGCACCGCAAGGTGACACCAACCCAACAATTACCGAGAACACCCCGCACCGTGACACTATCACACCAATTACCGAGAACACCCCGCACCGTGACGCTGTCTGACACGTCACTATAAACGCGAAGCATCCTTCACCATCTCCCTCAGTTTCACAGATTCGTCAGTCTCAGATCTCCTCCGACGTAAAATACCAGCTGCTTTGGGAACAGTATTTGGAGATGAACAGGACACAGGCGCAATATCGACAACAGGCCCATGCGTTGAATCTCGCCAACTACGACTGTCTCCAGAATCTTTCTGTCCTCAACAACAACCTCTCCATCTTCGAAACGATGATCAGAACTTGCAAACGGAGAAAGGGTGAAATTTGCCAGTTTCTGACGAGTAGCAGAGGTGAAGCCTCCCTCCACGTTTAACCCCGGGAGAGTTCGCTGGGAAGGGAGGGTGTGGTGGGAGCTTCAATATGTGTCTGACGCCGGTCTGTGTGATGGGACGAGAACTTCAGTCACTGTATCTCTGACTCGGTGAATGTGCCTCCTATGTCGCTTCCGAGGGAACAGAACTCTGTGTCTGACCCCGGGGGGTGTGCGATGGGAGAGTGTGGAGGGGACTTCACTCTGGGTTTGACCCAGTGGCTGCTTGACGAGGCGCAGAGGAGTGAGCTTCACTCCTTGTTTGATCTACGGGTCCGTGATGGGACGGCGTGGAGGAATCATCCGTTTGTGTCTGACTCCATGAATGTATCTGTGCCTGGCTGGAGAGACTGTGATGGATGATGCGGAGGGGCCTTCACTCTGTGCCTGATCCTGTGAATCTGTGATGGGACGTTGTGTAGGGAACTTCATTCTCTGTCTCTGCCCGGGCGTGTGCGATGGGACAGTGTGCTCCGAGATACACTCTGTGTCTAGACCCCTGGAGTGTGTGATGGACGGTGTGGTGGGAAATTCAGTGGACCTGATCATTTTAATGTTTGATGGGATAGTGTTGAGGGATATTCACTCTGTGCCTGACCTCAGGTGTGCGTGATGAACGGTGTAGTGAGAAATTGACTCTGTATGTCACCCTGGGTGTGTGTGATCGGAAAGTGTGAAGGGATATTCACTCTGTGTCACACTATTCCCTGTTCCTGATTTCCAGAGCAAACGTGTTCCAAGGACTGGATGAAAAATAAAAACCTGTGTTATTATGTCTCCACGTTTGAAACATCTTTCCAGAGAGCGATGCAAGAATGTTCAAACCGTGATTCAAGGCTACTCGAAGTCAATTCAAGGGATGACGCGGTATGTGTCACAGCGCGATCAGATCCAACAGTAACACAGGAATCATCACTCAACCTCGGAGTTAGATACAGATTGAACACCCACAATACTCTTGCAGGACACACTCCCGGAGTCAGACACTGATTGAATCTATCTTTCTACCGTCCGGTCACACACTCCCGAGGTCAGACACCGAATCAAGCTCCCTCCACACCGTCCCATCACACATTCCCGCTGTCAGACACGGAGTGAATCTCCCTCCACACCGGCCCATCACACACTCCCGGGTCAGACACAGAGTGAAGTTCCCTTCACACTATCCTATCACACACTCCCGGTGTCAGACACAGAGTGAATCTCCCTCCACACCGTCCCATCACACACTCCCGGGTCAGACACAGAGTGAAGTTCCCTTCACACTATCCTATCACGCACTCCCGGTGTCAAACACAGATTGAATCCTCCTCCTCACCGTCCAGTCACACACTCCCAAGGTCAGACACAGAGTGAAGTTCTCTCCACACCGTCTTTTCACACAAACGCGGGGTCAGACACGGAGTAAAGTTCTGTCCATACCGTCCCATCACACACTCCCGGGGCTAGACACCGTATGAAACTCCCTCCACACCGTCCCATTACGGATTCCTGTTAGAATCAACTGAAAGAAACTCCGTTTTCCGATTCTTGGCATTAATCAAATACATTTAATTTCCCAGAGCTTTGTAATCCGAAAACTTGTGTACCGAAACCGTGAATACTGGATTGGAAAATGCGAAGTCGGGTGAGATTTGGACGGATCTGTCGGATGAAAGTTGGGTATTGAGATAGTCCTAACGGGAGAAAATGGGATTCGTTTACGGACTGAAGTAGTTTTGTGGTGAAAGGGAAGGGTCATTGGGATTCGTTTCAGGACTGTACGAGGTTGTCGGGAGAGAGTGGTATAATGGGAACATTTTCGGGTAGACACGTGTCTGTCGGGGAAGGACAGAGCAGTGGGAATATTTCGGAAACTGGCATGGGGCAGCGGGGACAGTTCAGTACACAGGGATTATTTTGGTATGACCCATGTCGGTGGGAGAGCGGAGATAGTCGCCGGGCTGCGAGGAGGGGGGGGGGCAACAGCGGGAATAGTTTGGTGAATGACTTATCTCTGAGGGGCGAGAGTTGGATAACTGGATTAGTTTGGTGACCGATACAGGGCGGTTGGTACAGAGTGTTTTAATGTGATTTGTTTGTAAACAGTCGCCGGGCAACAGTGGGATTCGTTGCTCAGAGGTAGCAACAGTGGGATTCGTTTGCTGAATGACATAGATCTGAGAGAGAAGAGCTGGGTAGCGGGATTAGTTTGGAGATCGATACAGGGCGATGGACACGCAGTGGATTAACGGGATTACTTTGCGAACTGACGCAAGGATGTGGCAGAGAGGGTGCCAGTGGTATGTCTGGAGACGGACCAGAGGCTATGGGGAGAGCGCGGTGTAGTGGGGAGTGTTAGGAGAGAGACACGAAGCTCCGGGTAGAGGGACGGGCAACGGAATTTATCTGGGACCGGCACAGACCTGAGGGAAGAGTGTGGAACATTTGGGATTCATTTTGGGACAGACATAGGTCTGTGGGGAGACAGTGGGACAGTGGGGCTTGTTTGGGGACTGAAACAGATCAGAGGGGAGAGGGTGGGCCTGTTCGATTCGTATGGGGACTGACAGAGGACTGTGGAGAGGAAGCGGTTCGGTGGGATTAGTTTGGGTGATCCAGGGCTGTGGGGAAACATTGGGTCAGTACGATTAGTTTGCGGACTGACACGGGATTGCGGGGAGTCATTGGGACCGTGGTATCTGTCCGGGTACTGGCACGGGACCGTAGGGAGGGAATGGTTGAGTGAGATGAGTTTGGGACAAGACACATGCTGTTAGGAGAGAGCGCTTTCATGGGATTAGCTTGGGGACGGTCTCGGCTCGGGTTCTCTGCTGGAGTTGTTTTGCCTCTGATGAAATTGTTTAACCCTTGGATAGGAACGTGTCCTGGGGTCTCCTGTACAAGCTGTCCTCTGAAACGACCGCCTGCAGACAGTGTGAACCGTACGGAAGGAGTTTCCCGTGCATTCGTGATCGGCATTTCATCTGCCAGAAGTCGGCACCTTTGTTTCCGGATATTCCTGAAAAGATCCAGGGTCTCTGTGAACAGCCAGTGGAGGCGACGTGAATCAAATGACTAACCCCAGTTTCTCCTCCTCACTCTCCTACACTCTCACTCCCCGATCCGGTCAAATTACCTCCCCACCCTCACTGCCCTCCCTCCTATTCTATCTCCTCCTCTTGTCGCAACCATATACTCCCCACCACACACCGACAAACCTATCTCCCCGTCCATAACATTCTTTCTCGCCATTTCCCCCGTCCCGCCTTTTCCGCTCCCTCTACCTTTCTCTCTACCCCCTCACCTCCCCTTTACTTCCTTTCTTTTCCCGCCCGCTCTTTCTCTGCTCCCTCTGCTCACCTCTTTCACCTCTCTCCCCTTTCTCAACCGTCTTTACAGCACTCTCTCCCGTTCCTCCCCGTTCTCTCTATAACCTCCGTCTCTCTGATCTCTCTCTCTCTTTCTCCTTTCAACCCGCTCTCACCTCAATCCTGTGCGGTCTGGTTCTCGATAGCCAAACCCTAGGTAAAAGTCTGTGCGCATTCCCTCTGTCTGTGCCGCTCTTGGGTTTATGCACCTCGGTAAGTTTGCAACACTGATCCAGGGAATAAAGTCACAAACTTCCCTCCCTCTCCGCATAACCCCCGATTTCATGCAACATCTCCGTAGAACTCCCTGTACACTCTTTGCAATTCAGCGACATTTTTCCCAAAGCAGAAGGCCTCACCGACGTCTTGTACCACTGCAGCGTGATCTCCCGACTCCTGTGCTCAGTGCCCTGACTGGTGAAGGCCAGCGTGCCAAGTGTCCTGTCGTAATGAATATTTTTTTTTTACAGAATCGCTATGATATTTTACTGAAATTTATTATGGCTTGGAATTTATTCTTTTGCAGCATCACTACGGCAAAAAGTTGTACAGTTAATGTAAATTACAAATATTAATAAACACCTAAAATGTCGAGTTACTGTTCTTGCGTTCAATGATGTGATGGCGCAGGGCCAGGAGATGTTCCTGAATCGTTGTGTGTGGGTGTTCAGGCTCCTGCGACTCCCCCCTGATGGTAGTAACTGTTACGTACCTCATAACTGGGTTTATAAACCAGCAGATATAGAAGAATCCGTTGGATTCTGGTGGTACTATAACCAAGGGTGTTTATTAGTAAACTACACAATGGAGTACCAGAAATGCAAATACACATATAAAACAGGTTAGCAAATATAAACATAGAAGTGTAAGAATAATAATCAATAATAATAAACAAGCTCTATCAATGTCTAGGGGTAAATGAATTGTCATTGAAGAATATAATGTTCTGATCAGTTCATGTGTGCTGAGGTAGTTGTGGTTGCTGTATTGTAATTCGTTGGGGAGAGAGAGAGCGAGATGTTGTATTCTGATTCCCTTGTACCGTTGTGATTACTCGGTTATGACCCCTCCGTTCTCGGCCAGACCGTTCTTCTGTGATGGATTCGTCACTCTGGCATGAGTGGACACACACACACAAGTCCCCACCGGCCCCGCCGTCACACTGTGAGCTTTATTGACCGATCTCCTGATTCGGTCCTCGAAGCCCCCACCTTCCTGTGGGTGCACTACGCTCGGTCAGTGTCCACTAGTGTGTCTGAGGGGTGTCTCCCCACACCTGTCTTTTTTTTTCCCACTGACGGGGTATCAGCCATCCATCAACTCAAAATGACCATGTTCATCAAATCAGTCCACTCCTGCTGTCTACTTAGGAATGTTAACGAGCAAAGTGACGTCCTTGTAGCGAAAGGTAAACAAACACCTTGTAGCCATAATACATAAATCAACTGTCTGTCTCTCTCTCTCTTATCTGTAGCAGATGTTCCTGCATCTGCGCTTCATCTCTCACTCTCATTAGCAACACAGCAATAGCAATAGTTCATAGTTCTCAAAGGTGGGGAGGGGGATGGTTAACTCTGCACCCCATTTCCATCAGGTCCGTTCATCACTCAGACGGTACACACTGTTTCTGACCCTGCGCTTGTGTCATGGGAGAGTGAGAAAAAGCTTCACTCCATGTCTTTCTCCGGGTGTCAGTAATGGACGGTGCTGAAGGAGCTACACTCTGATCCTTGGAGTGTGCGATTGGACACTGTGACAGTAGCTTAATTCTGTGCCTCACTCAGACAATCTGTGATGGGACGGTGTGGAGGGAGCTTCATTCTGTGTCTGTCCGCAAGAGCCTGTGAATTGACAGTGAGCAGTTTGCAGTCTGAAACCTTACTTGTGTGGTGGGGCTGGAGAGAGAGAGAGAGAGAGAGAGAGAGAGAGAGAGAGAGAGAGAGAGAGAGAGAGAGAGAGAGAGAGAGAGAGAGAGAGAGAGAGAGAGAGAGAGAGAGAGAGAGAGAGAGAGAGAGCTCTTCACTCTGTGTCTGACCCCGGAGTGGGTGTGCGCGATGGGAGAGTGTGGAGATCCGACCCGAAGGCTGTGTGACGAGGCCCGGTGGAGTGAGCTTCACTCCGTGTTTGATCTAAGGGACTTTGATGGGATGGTGTGGAGCGAGCATCAGTTTGTGTCTGACTCCGGGAGTGTATCAGGGGAGGGGGTAGAGGTAGCCTCAATCTGTGCCTGACTGGAGAGTCTGTGATCGATGATGTGGAGGGAACTTCACTCTGTGTCTGATCCTGTGAATCTATGACAGGACGTTGTGAATTTCATTCCGTGTCTCTCCCCAGGCGTTTGCGATGGTACAGTATGGTACGAGATTCATACGGTGTCTTGATCCCGGTCGTGTGTGATGGATGGTTTGGTGGGAACTTCACTGTGCCTGATCTGTGTTAATGTGCGATTGGACGGGGTTGGTGGGGGGTGGGGGTGGGGAGAGATTCAATCTGTGCCTGACCTCGGGTGTGCGTGATGAGACCGCATGGCGAGAAATGTGGGACACACCGCGTGTGTGTGACAGGAAAGTATGAAGGAAGATACCCTTTGTACCTCACTGTTCCTTGTTCCTGTTTTCCAGAGCAAACGTGTTCCAAGGATTGGATCACAAATAAAGACCGGTGTTATTATGACTCCACGTTTGAAACATCTTTCCGCAGAGCGACGCAAGAATGCTCAAACCGTGATTCAAGGCTGCTGGAAATAAATTCAAGGGATGAAGCGGTATGTGTCACAGCACGAGAAGATCCCACAGTAACACAGGAATCATCACACACTCCCGGGGTCAGACACAGAGTGAATCTCCCTCCACACCGTCCCATCACACACTCCCGCGGTCAGACACAGAGTGAATCTCCCTCCACATCGTCCCATCACACACTCCAGGGGTCAGACACAGAGTGAATCTCCCTCCACACCGTCCCATTACACTCTCCCGGGGTCAGACACAGAGTGAATCTCCCTCCACACCGTCCCATCACACACTCACGGGGTCAGACACAGAGTGAATCTCCCTCCACACCGTCCCATCACACACTCACGGGGTCAGACACAGAGTGAATCTCCCTCCACACCGTCCCATCACACACTTCAGCGGTCATACAGAGAGTGAAGCTCCTTGCGCACCGTCCCATCACAGATTCCTTTTGTAATCAACAGAGAGAAGCTACATAGATACTTTTCAATTATTGGCATTAATGAAATAAATTTAATTTCCCAGAGCTTTGTATCCCACAAACATTTGTACGGAAACCGTGCATACTGGATTGGAAAATGCGAAGACGGGTGAGATTTGTACTGATATGTGGGGTGAGAGTTGGGCATTGACATAGTCCTGACGGGAGAATATGGGATTAGTTTACGATTAGACTGTACGAGGTTGCCGGGAGCGTGTGGTACAGTGGGAACGTTTTGGGGCCGACACGTGTCTGTCGGGGAAGGACACTGCAGTGGGAATATTTCGGAAATTGCCAGAGGGCAGTGGGGAGAGATCAGCGACAGAGATTACTTTGGTGCTGAGGCATGTGGGTGAGGACAGCGCGGTGCAGTGGGATTATTTTGGAGATAGTCGCCGGTCTGTGAGGAGAGGGAGCAACAGTAGGATTAGTTTGGTGAATGACATGGATCTGAGTGGCGAGGGTAGGACAACGGGATTAGTTTGGAGACCGATTCAGACCGGTGGGCACTCAGTGGGTTAATGGAATTAGTTTGCGAACTGACGCAAGGATGTGGGAGAGAGGGTGCCAGTAGTATAAGTCTGGAGGCGGACCAGAGGCTGAGGGAAGAGCGCAGTGTAGTGGGAAATGTTAGGAGACAGACAGGAAGCTCTGGGTAGAGGGTTGGGCAGCGGGATTAATCTGGGACCGGCACAGGGTTCAGGGAAGTGTGCGGAACATTGGGATTCATTTCGGGACGGCCATAACTCTGTGGTGAGACGGTGGGACAGTGGGGTTTGTTCGGGGACTGAAACAGATCAGAGGGGAGAGGGTGGGCCTGTTCGATTCGTATGGGGACTGACAGAGGACTGTGGTGAGGAAGCGGTTCGGTGGGATTAGTTTGGGAGACACAGGGTTGTGGGGAGATATTGGAACCGTGGTATCTGTCCAGGTACTGGCACGGGGCCGTGGGGAGAGAGTGGTTGAATGGGATTAGTTTGGGGACTGACACAGGCTGTTAGGAGAGAGCGATTTCATGGGATTAGCTTGGGGACGGTCTCTCGGTTCGGGTTCTCTGCTGGAGCTGTTTTGTCTATGTTGAACTTGTTTAACCCTCTTGGACAGGAATGTGAGCTTGGCCCTCCTGTACAATGTGTCCCCGGGAACGTCCGACTGCAGAGACTGCGAGCCGTACGTAAGGAGGCACCCTTGTGTTAGTGATCGGCGTTTCTTCTGCGAGAAGACGGCACCTTTGTTCCCGGATATTCCTGAAGAGATCCAGGGTCTCTGCCAACAGCCAGTGGAGTCGACATGAATCCAGTGACTACCCCCATTTTCTCATCTTTCTTTCTTTTTCACTCTCACTCCTAAATCATTTCAAATTCGCTCCCCACCTTCTTTGCCCCAACCTCCTACTCCATTTCCTCCTCTTGTCGCCATCATATTATTCCCCACCACACACCGACAAACCCTTCTCGCCGTCTACCCTATTCTTTCTCGCCATTCCCTCGTCCCGCTCTCCCCGCTCCCTCTACCTTTCTGTCTACCCGTCACCTCCCCTTATTTCCTCGAACTTTCTCCGCCCACTCTTTCACTGCATCCTCTGCACACCTCTTACACCTCTCTCCCCTTCCTTCCCCCAGGCACTCTCTACCTCCCCTCCCCGTTCTGTCTAATCCCTCAGTCTCCCTGATCTCGCTTTCCCTTTCTGCTTTCCACCCACGCTCGACTTAATTCTGTGCCGTCTGGTGCTCGACAACCCAACCTTGGGTGAACGACTATGCCTATTCCCTCTGTCTGCGCCCATCTCGGGTTTAAGGAAATCTGTAAATTTACAACTACTCTCCAGGAAATAAAGTCCCAACTTTCCCTCCCTCCCACCATAACTCAGTCCTCCGACTTTCGGTTACATCCCCGTAGAACTCCCTGGAAAATATATCCAGTTCACTGACATTTTTCCTGAAGCAGGGCGGCCTCACCGACGTCTTGTCCCACGGCAGCGTGACCTCCCGACTCCTGTACTCAGTGTGACTGGTGAAGACCAGCGGGTCAAGTGTGCTGTCCACCCTATCGGATGTTTTCCACAGGAATCGCTATTTGATTTATTATCTAAAACTTAAACGGCCTGGAATTTGTTGTTTTACAGCATCGATACGGCGCAAAGATGTAGAATCAATGTAAATTACCAAAAAAAAGATAATAAAAACCTGAAAAATGTGGAGGTGGTGTACATGCGTTCGAAACCGTGGTGCTGGAAGGGAAGGAGTTGTTTCTGAACCGTTGAGAGTTCAGGCTTCTGTACCCCTTCCCCGATGGTGGTATTGAGCATGGAGCTTTCCCGGGGTGAGGGGCCTGGCTGATGGATGCCCCCTTCTCGAGGCATCCCATCTTGAAGATGTCCCCGATGCTGGGCAAGGTGGTACCTTTGACGCTGGTTGTGTCTACATCCCTCTGCAGCCTCCGGTGACCCTGTCCCTTGCGGCCTCCACACCAGGCGGCGATTCTCCAAGGCAGAATGCTCCCAATGTCCATCTGCAGACATTTCCTAATCTACAGTGGAAAGCCGAATATTCTCAGGCTCCTGACTTTGCAACACCTTCTATAATGGGAGAGCTATGGGTGGTGGTGAACAGGGGTAGAGTGTGGTCTGGGATTCATTCAGACACAGACTCGAAAAGAAAATGACGAAGGTAACGAAACTCAAAGATTAAATCACAATCTGTAGCATTAGAATTGCTAGTAAAGCACTTTAGTTGCAATAAATGGCAGGGAAAGTGACCTGTAACCACACACCGGGGAATGGAGGTTCCGAATCCTGGATGCCTGCCGATGAAGACACTTTCTTCGTGTTTACATGCCCAGTGTAGATCCTCTGCGATGCTGACACTCAGCAACACAGGAACTTCAACTACGATCATAGGATAGAGAGGCAGAATTAAGCTCTTTGACCCATCGGGTCCACTCCGCCATTTCATGATGGCCGATCCATTTCCCTCTCAGCCCCGATCTCCCGCCGTCTCCCTGTATCCCTACCTGACCTGACTAATCAAGATTCTCTGAACCTTTGCCTTAAATATCAAACGTTAACTTTCACAGTATGCTGTGGCAACAGATTCCATAGGTCCATCCCAGTAAGGTGAAATAAATTCTCCTAATCTGCATTTTAAAATGAAGGCCCGCTATTTTATGTGCGCCCACTTGCCTTAGACTCTCCCACCAGAGGGAATCTTCTCTCGTAAATCTACTTTACCGAGGCTTTTAAGCATTTAATCGGTTTCAACAACATTAACCACCACCCTCCCACCTCCTCACGCTCCATCATTCTTCAGTCACAGCCATGAAACGCCCCTGGTTTGATAACCGTTTCAATCCCGGAATCAATTCCGTGAACTTCCTTTCAACCCTCTCCAATGCAAACACATCCGGCCAGATTAGGTAAAGGACCCGGAACTGCTTACAATCTTCCGTGAGACCTCACCAGTGCTTTATAAAGCCTCAACTTTCCATTCCTGCTGTTCTATTCTAATCCTTTCGACATGAATGCTACATTGCATTTGGCTTCCTCGCCACCGACTCCGCCTGCAAATTCATCTTCAGTGAATCCAGCACAAGGACTTCAAAGACTCTTTGCATCTCAAGTGTTTGAATTCTCTCCCCATTTAGAAAACAGTCTGTGTCTATAATTCCTCCACCAAAGTGCATGCCCATACACATCGCGACACTGTGATCCATCCGCCGCTTCATTCCCCATTCTCTCAATCTCTCTGGAACATTCTGTAGCCTCTCTGAGCACTATCTGTAGATCGGGGATTTCACTGCCGATCTGCACTGACTGAGGTTTCCCGATGAGGAGGACAGCTGCCCGGTGTTGTATTGTCCAGGTGGTCCAGTGACCAGTGCAGAGAGAACAGGGTCGTATCGGATGTAGACCTATTGTGCTCATTGTCAGGGTGGAGCGCGTCCACGTCCTTGCTGGAGAAGAGGTTAACTCTGGGTATGACCCGACTCTCAAAGCGCTTAATCACAGCAGTGGTGAGTGTCACCGGGCGAGTGTCGTTGAGGAAGCTCACCCTACTCTTCTCGGGGCTCTGGTGTGATTGTCAGCATTTTCAAGTCGGGGGAAATTCCGTCTGCAGCAGTGGGAGATTGATGATATCGGAAATTCCAGTCCACTCTACAGTTCTCCCCGTCTCCGTCACCTAATCCCCCAACTGCACCCCTCCCCTTTTCGTCATTTGAATTGAATTGACATCATTACTTCCATGCTTCATAGACATGAGGAGTAAAAATCTTTATGTTACGTCTAAATGCGGAATGTGCAATGTATAGCAATTTGTCATAAATATAATGTACAACAGGACTGTCAATATAACAGAGAAATTCAATTGTATCAGCGTGAATTAATCAGTCTGATGGCCTGGCGGAAGAAGCTCTCCCGGAGCATGTTGGTCCTGTTTTTTTTTACTGCGGTACGCGTTCTCGTCTGGCAGTATCTGGAACGGTTTGTTGTTGGGGTGACTCGGGTCCCCAGTGATCCTTAACGCTCCTTTTGCACACCTGTCTCTGGAAATATCCGAATAGGTGGAGGTTCACATCTACAGATGCGCAGGGCTGTCACACCGCTCTCTGCAGAGTCCTGCGATTGAGGGAAGTACAGTTCCCATACCAGGCAGTGATGCAGCCAATCAGGATGCTTTCAATTCTGCCGCTATGGGAAGTTTTTATGTTTTGGGGGGCCCACACCAAACTTCGTTACCCTCTGAGGTGAAAGAGGCGCTGTTGCGCATTTTTCACCACAGAGCAGGTATGTACAGACCACGTGAGATTCTCGGTGATATGGATTCTGAGGAACGTTAAGCTATACACCCTCTCAACCGCAAAACCATTGATTTAAGTAGAGAGCCTGTCTCCAGTCCTCTTGTAGTCCACAAACAGCCCCTTTGTTTTTGCAACATTGGCGTATCTGCACCTCTCCCCTTCTCCACCATCCCCTCTCTCCCCGACGCACATTTCCGGTTCCCCACCTGATTATTACTACCCGCTCCCACCCAACGAGTCCCTCTCTGTGATCACAGGGAATTGTGGGGAGAATTGTGGACAGCTGACGTCCGGTGTTACACTTCCTCCTCACCATCTGATATCGATCTCTCGGGCTGAGCCTCTCTGCGTTTCCATGTGGACAGACCGGTCGTGTGGTTCCACACGGTTTCCACTCAGTAACTGAAACCTCACCACATCTGCATTGCCCTCCCTCTCCTCCTTTTCCCTCTGCACTGCATCCAGTCAGACACGCATACCATCTCTGAGACAGACACACCATTCAAGACTACCGGAACACGGAGGTGATGGAGATTGGTGAGAGGGGAGAGTGGTCAGGGAAAAAGGGATTCGCGCAGTTTCTGACTCTGTTACTATATCATGACAGAGTGAGGAGGGAACTTCACTCAGTGTCTGGCCCTGGGAGTGTGTGATGGGTCGGTGTGGAGGGAGATTCACTCTGTGTCTGACCCCGGGAGAGTGTGATGGGGCGGTGTGGAGGGAGATTCACTCTGGGTCTGAACCCAGGGATCTGTGATGGGACAGTGTTGAGGGAGATTCACTCAGTGTCTGACCCCGGTAGTGTGTGATGGGACGGTGTGGAGGGAGATTCACTCTGTATCTGACCCCGGGAGTGTGTGATGGGGCGGTGTGGAGGGAGATTCACTCTGTGTCTGACCCCGGGAGTGTATGACGGGACGGAATGGAGGGAGATTCACTCTATGTCGGACCCCGGTAGTGTGTGATGGGACGGTGCGGAGGGAGATTCACTCTGGGTCTGACCCCAGGGATCTGTGATGGGACAGTGTTGAGGGAGATTCACTCAGTGTCTGACCCCGGTAGTGTGTGATGGGACGGTGTGGAGGGAAATTCACTCTGTATCTGACCCCGGGAGTGTGTGGTGGGGCGGTGTTGAGGGAGATTCACTCTGTGTCTGACCCCGGGAGTGTATGACGGGACGGTATGGAGGGAGATTCACTCTATGTCGGACCCCGGTAGTGTGTGATGGGACGGTGCGGAGGGAGATTCACTCTGTGTCTGACCCCGGGAGAGTGTGATGGGGCGGTGTGGAGGGAGATTCACTCTGTGTCTGACCCCGGGAGAGTGTGATGGGGCGGTGTGGAGGGAGATTCACTCTCTCTCTCTGACCCTAATGCGGTCAGATTTCCGTCAGGTGAAAATTCTGTGGGGATGGGAGAAAGTGGGTATGGGAGAAAGTGGGAAGAGAGAAACTAGTGTCGAGAGGGTAGGGGAGAAAGAAAATGGGGAAATATTCAGAGACGGCTCAAGGAACTGGAGATTGAGAGAATGGGAGAGACAAAATGTGTTAGCGGGAGACTGAGAGAGAGGACATAGAGACAGAGAGTTGAAAAAGGTATATAGGGACGGTGAAGGGATGGGGAGATAGGGAATGGTCAGGGTGGGAGGGTGAGGGAGGGTAGTGGGAGATCACTCTGATGGCCTGGCGGAAGAAGCTCTCCCGGAGCATGTTGGTCCTGTTTTTTTTTTGCTGCGGTACACGTTCACGGATGGTAGCAGCTGGAACGGTTGCTGGTTGGGGTTACTCAGGTCCCAAATAATCCCTCACACCCCTTTTACACACCTGTCCCTGTAAATGTCCTGAATAGTGGGAAGTTCACATCTACAGATGCGCTGCACTGTCCTCATCGCTCTCCAGGAGCATGTTCGTCCTATTTTTTTTTACTGTGGTACGCGTTCTCGTCTGGCAGTATCTGGAACGGTTTATTGTTTGGGTGACTCGGGTCCCCAGTGATCCTTAACGCTCCTTTTGTACACCTGTCTCTGGAAATGTCCGAATAGGTTGAGGTTCACATCTACAGATGCGCAGGGCTGTCCACATCGCTCTCTGCAAGAGTCCTGCGATTGAGGGAAGTACAGTTCCCATACCAGGCAGTGATGCAGCCAGTCAGGATGCTTTCAATTGTGCCGTTATGGGAAGTTTTTATGTTTTTGGGGGCCCACACCAAACTTTGTTACCGTCTGAGGTGAAAGAGGCGCTGTTGTGCATTTTTCAACACAGAGCAGGTATGTACAGACCACGTGAGATTCTCGGTGATGTGGATTCTGAGGAACTTTAAGCTATACACCCTCTCAACCGCAAATCCATTGATTTAAGTAGAGAGCCTGCCTGCAGTCCTCTTGTAGTCCACTACAGCCCCTTTGTTTTTGCAACATTGGCGTATCTGCACCTCTCCCCTTCTCCACCATCCCCTCTCTCCCCGACGCCAATTTCCGTTTCACCACCTCATCATTACTACCCGCTCCCACCCAAACGCCTCCCTCTCTGTGTTCACACCATTCAAGGCTACCGGTGCACGGAGGTGCTGGAGATTGATGAGAGGGGAGAGTGATCAGGGAAAAAGGGATTCGCACAGTTTCTGACTCTGTTACTATATCATGACAGAGTGAGGAGGGAACTTCACTCAGTATCTGGCCCTGGGAGTGTGTGATTGGACGGTGTGGACGGACGGCCACCTGGAGTCTGTCCCCGGTAGTGTGTGAAGAGACGCTGTGGAGGGAGATACACTCTGTGTCTGTCCCCAGGGATGTGTTATGGGAGAGTGTTGAGGGAGATTCACTCAGTGTCTGATCCCGGTAGTGTCTGATGGCACGGTGCGGAGGGAGATTCACTCTGTGTCTGACGCCGGGAGTGTGTGATGCAACTGTGTGGAGGGAGATTCACTGTGTGTCTGACGGCAGGAGATTGTGAAGGACGGTGTGGAGGGATAGTCGCAGTGTGAATGATCCCAGGAGAGTGTGATGTCACGGTGTGGGCAGAGATTCACTCTGTGTCGGACCCCGGGAGTGTGTGATGGGACGGTGTGTATGGGCATTCACTCTGTGTCGGACCCCGGGAGTGTGTGATGGGACGGTGTGTATGGGCATTCACTCTGTGTCTGACCCCGGGAGTGTGTGATGGGACGGAGTGGGGGGAGATTCACTCTGTGTCTGACCCTGGGAGTGTGTGATGGGACGGTGTGGAGTGAGATTCACTCTGTGTCTGACCCCGGGACTGTGTGATGGGACGGTGTGGAGGGAGATTCACTCTGTGTCTGACCCTGGGAGTGTGTGATGAGTCGGTGTGGATAAACATTTCATTCTGTGTCTCAGTGCGGGAGGGTGTATTTGGCCGGTGTGGAGGGAGATTCACAATGGGTCTGACCTCGGGAGTGTGTGATCAGGGGGTGTGCAGAGAGTTTTATTTTGCGTCTGACATCGGAAGTGTGTGATAGGACGTTATGAAGGAAGCTTTACCATGTGTCTGACCCCGGGAGTGTGTGATAAGACAGTGCAGAGGGAGCTACACCCTGTCCCTGAATCCGGGACTGTGTGATAGGATGGTTTGCTTGGAGCTTCACTCTGTGTCTGATTCCCGGAGTATGAAAGGGGAATGGAGAGAGAGAGAGAGAGAGAGAGAGAGAGAGAGAGAGAGAGAGAGAGAGAGAGAGAGAGAGAGAGAGAGAGAGAGAGAGAGAGAGAGAGAGAGAGAGAGAGAGAGAGAGAGAGAGAGAGAGAGAGAGAGAGAGAGAGAGAGAGAGAGAAAGAGAGCTTCACTCTGTGTCTGACCTAAAGGCTGTGTGACGAGGCACGGTGGATGCAGCTTCACTACGTGTGTGATCTAGGGGACTGTGAGGGGATGGTGTGGAGCGAGCACCAGTTTGTGTCTGACTCTGTGAGTATATCGGGGAGGGTAGAGGTAGCCTCAATCTCTACCTGACTGGAGAGTCTGTGATGGATGATGTGGAGGAAACCTCTCTCTGTGTCTGATCCTCTGAATCTGACGAGGCGCTGTGGAGGGAACTTCATTCTGTGTCTCTCCCCAGGCGTTTGCGATGGGACAGTATGTTACGAGATTTACTCTGTGCCTTAAATCCGAGAGAGTTGCGATGGATGGTTTGGTGGGACATTCACTCTGCCTGAACCTTGTTAAATGTGCGATTGGACGGTGTGGGGGGAGATTCACTCTGTGCCTGACCTCAGGTGTGCATGATGAGACCGCATGGCGGGAAATTCACTCTGTGTGAAACACCGCGTCTGAGTGACAGGAAAGTGTAAAGGGAGATTCACTTTGTGTCTTACTGTTCCTTGTTCCTGATTTCCAGAGTAAACGCGTTCCAAGGATTGGATCACAAATAAAGACCGGTGTTATTATGTCTCCACATTTGAAGCATCTTTCCGCACAGCGATGCAAGAATGCTCAAACAGTGATTCAAGGCTGCTGGAAATAAATTCAAGAGATGAAGCGGTATGTGTCACAGCACGAGAAGATCCCACTGTAACACAGTAATCATCACACACTCCCGGGGTCAGACACAGAGTGAATCTCCCTCCGCACAGTCCCATCACACACTCCCGGGGTCAGACACAGAGTGAATCTCCCTCCACACCATCCCATCACACACTCCCGGGGTCAGACTCAGAATGAAGCTCCCTCCACACCGTCCCATCACACTCTCCCGCGTTCAGACACAGAGGGCATCTCCCTCCCCACCGTCCCATCACACTCTCCCGCGGTCAGACACAGAGTGAATCTCCCTCCACACCGTCCCATCACACACTCCCGGGGTCAGACACAGTGTGAAGCTCCCTCCACACCGTCCGATCACACACTCCCGGGGTCAGATACAGAGTGAAGCTCCCTGCGCACCGTCCCATCACAGATTCCTTTTGTAATCAACAGAGAGAAGCTACATAGATACTTTTCAATTATTGGCATTAATGAAATAAATTTAATTTCCCAGAGCTTTGTATCTCACAAACCTTTGTACGGAAACCGTGCATACTGGATTGGAAAATGCGAAGACGGGTGAGATTTGTACTGATAAGTGGGGTGAGAGTTGCATTGACATATTCCTGAAGGAGGAAAATGGGATTAGTTTACGATGAGACTGTACGAGGTTGTCGGGAGCGTGTTGTACATTGGGAACGTTTTGGGGCCGACAAGTGTCTGTCGGGGAAGGACAGGGCAGTGGGAATATTTCGGAAACTGCCAGGGGGCAGTGGGGAGAGATCAGTGACAGGGATTATTTTGCTGCTGACGCATGTGGGTGAGCACAACGCGGAGCAGTGTGATTATTTGGAAGATATTCGCCGGTCTGTGAGGAGAGGGAGCAACAGTGGGATTAGTTTGGTGAATGACTTAGATCTGAGGGGCGAACGTACGACAACTGGATTAGTTTGGAGACAGATACAGGGCGGTGGGTTAATGGGATAAGTTTGCGAACTGACGCGAAGATGTGGGAGAGAGGGTGCCAGTGGTATAAGTCTGGAGGCGGACCAGAGGCTATGGGGAGAGCGCGGAGTAGTGGAATATGTCAGTAGACAGACACGAAGCTCTGGGTAGAGGGTTGGGCAGCGGGATTAATCTGGGACCGGCACAGGGTTCAGGGAAGAGTGTGGAACAATGGGATTCATTTCGGGACCGCCATAACTCTGTGGTGAGACGGTGGGACAGTGGGGTTTGTTCGGGAACTGAAACAGATCTGAGGGGAGAGGGTAGACCTGCTCGATTCGTATGGGGACTGACAGAGGACTGTGGTGAGGAAGCGGTTCGGTGGGATTAGTTTGGGAGACACAGGGCTGTGGGGAGATATTGGAACCGTGGTATCTGTCCAGGTCCTGGCACGGGGCCGTGGGGAGAGAGTGGTTGAGTGGGATGAGTTTGGGGACTGACACAGGCTGTTAGGAGAGAGCAATTTCATGGGATTAGCTTGGGGACGGTCTCTCGGTTCGGGTTCTCTGCTGGAGCTGTTTTGTCTATGTTGAACTTGTTTAACCCTCTTGGATAGGAATGTGGGCTTGGCCCTCCTGTACAATGTGTCCCCGGGGACGTCCGACTGCAGAGACTGCGAGCCGTACGTAAGGAGGCACCCTTGTGTTAGTGATCGGCGTTTCATCTGCGAGAAGACGGCTCCTTTGTTCCCGGATATTCCTGAAGAGATCCAGGGTCTCTGCCAACAGCCAGTGGAGTCGACATGAATCCAGTGACTATCCCCATTTTCTCATCTTTCTTTCTCTTTCACTCTCACTCCTAAATCATTTCAAATTCGCTCCCCACCTTCTTTGCCCCAACCTCCTACTCCATCTCCTCCTCTTCTCGCCATCATATTATTCCCCACCACATACCGACAAACCCTTCTCTCCGTCTACCCTCTTCTTTCTCCCTTGTCCCGCTCTTCCCCGCTCCCTCTACCTTTCTTTCTACCCCCTCACCTCCCCTTATTTCCTCGAACTTTCTACGCCCGCTCTTTCTCTGCTCCCTCTGCACACCGCTTAGACCTCTCTCCCCTTCCTTCCCCCAGGCACTCTCTACCTCCCTTCCACGTTCTCTCTAAATCCTCCGTCTCCCTGATCTCTCTCTCTCTCTTTCTACTTTCCATCCACTCTAAACTTAATCCTGTGCGGTCTAGTGCTCGACAACACAACCCTGGGTGAAAGACCTACCTATTCCCTTGAGCATACCTATTCCCTCTGTCTGCGCCCATCTCGGGTTTAAGGAAATCTGCAAATTTACAACTACTCTCCATGAAATAAAGTCCCAACTTTCCCTCCCTCCCACCATAACACAGTCCTCCGAGTTTCGGTCACATCCCCGTAGAACTCCCTGTACAATATATCCAGCACACTGACATTTTTTCCTAATGCAGGGCGGCCTCACCGACGTCTTGACTCACGGCAACGTGACCTCCCGACTCCTGTACTCGGTGTGACTGGTGAAGACCAGCGTGTCAAGTGTCCTGTCCACCATATCGGATGTTTTCCACCGGAATCGCTATTTGATTTATTATCTGAAACTTAAACGGCCTGGAATTTGTTGTTTTACAGCATCGATACGGCACAAAGATGTACGATCAATGTAAATTACCAAAAAAAAATAATAAAAACCTGAAAAATGTGGAGGTGGTGCACATGCGTTCGAAAACGTGGTGCTGGAGGGGAAGAAGGTGTTTCCGAAGCATTGAGAGTTCAGGCTTCTGCACCCCTTCTCCGATGGTAGTATTGAACAGGGAGCTTGTCCTGGGGTGCGGGGCCTCGCAGATGGATGCTCCCTTCTCGAGGCATCGCAACTTGAAGATGTCCCCGATGCTGGGGAAGGTGGTGCCTTTGACGCTGGTTGAGTCTACATCCCTCTGCTGCCTCCGGTGACCCTGTCCCTTGCGGCCTCCACACCAGGCGGCGATGCTGCAAGTCAGATTGCTCCCAAAGTTCATCTGTCGAGATTTCCTAAACTACAGTGGAAAGCCAAATATTTTCAGGCTCCTGATGTTGCAACACGTTCTGTAATGGTGAACAGGGGTAGAGTATGGTCTGGAATTCATTCAGACTCAGACTCGAAAAAAAAGGACGACGGTAACGAAATTCAAAGCTTAAATCACAATCTGTCGCATTAGAAATGCTAGTAAAGCACAAGCCATTTAATTCTGCCGGGCAATAATTGGCAGTCAGAGCTTTAAAGGGAAAGTGACAGCTAACCACACTCCGAGAAATGGCGGTTCCGAATCCTGGATGCCTGCCGATGAAGACACTTTCTTCGTGTTTACATGCCCAGTGTAGATCCTCTGAGATGCTGACACTCAGCAACACAGAAACTGCAAATACGATCATAGGACGGAGAGGTAGAATTAAGCTCATTGGCCCATCGGGTCTGCTCCGCCATTTCATGATGGCCGATCCATTTCCCTCTCAGCCCCAGTCTCCCGCCGTCTCCCTGTATCCCGACCTGACCTGACTAATCAAGATTCTCTCAGACTCTCCCTTAAATATCAGGCCTTAAGTTCCGCAGTCTGCAGTGGCAACAGATTCCATAGGTTCATCCCAGAAAGGCGAACGAAATTCTCCTCATCGGCATTTTAAAATGACGACCCGCTATTCCATGTGAGCCCACTGGCCTTAGACTCTCCCACCATAGGGAAACTTCCCTCCACATCTATTTTATCGAGGCCTTTAAGCATTTGATCGGTTTCAACAACACCAACCACCACCCTCCCACCTCCCACCACCCCACCATTCTTCAGGGCTCCTGCCATAAAATGCCCCTGATTTGATAAGCTTTTCAATCCGGAGCAATTTCCGTGAACGTCCTTTCAACCCTTTCCAATACAAACACATCCGGCCGGATTAGGTAAAGGACCCGGAACTGCTTACAACCTTTTTTTGAGACCTCACCAGTGCTTTATAAAGCCTCAACTTTACATCCCTGCTTTTGTATTCTAATTCTCTCGACATGAATGCGACATTGCATTTGGCTTCCTCACCACCGACTCCGCCTGCAAATTCATCTTCAGGGAATCCAGCACAAGGACTCCCAAGTCTCTTTGTATCTCAAGTGTTTGAATTCTCTCTCCATTTATAAAACAGTCTGTGTCTTTATTTCCACCACCAAAGTGCATGACCATACACATCCCGACACTGTGATCCATCCGCCGCTTCATTCCCCATTCCCTCAATCTCTCTGGAACATTCTGTAGCCTCTCTGCTTCCTCAGCACTATCTGTAGATCGGGGATTTCACTGCCGATCTGCACTGACTGAGGTTTCCCGATGAGGAGGACAGCTGCCCGGTGTTCTATTGTCCAGGTGGTCCAGTGACCAGTGGGGAGAGAACAGGGTCGTATCGGATGTAGACCTATTGTGCTCATCGTCAGGGTGCAGCGTGTCCACGTCCTTGCTGGAGAAGAGGTTAACTCTGGGTATGACCCGACTCTCAAAGCGCATAATCACAGCAGTTGTGAGTGTCACTGGGCGAGTGTAGTTGAGGAAGCTCACCCTACTCTTCTCGGGCATGGTGTCAATGTCGGCATTTTCAAGTAAAGGGGAAATTCCGTCTGCAGCAGTAAGAGATTGAAGATGTCCTCGGCAACTCCAGTCCACTCTACAGTCCTCCCCATCTCCGCCACCTTGTCCCTCATCTACACCCTCCCCGTCTCCGTCACCTTATCCCTCATCTACACCCTCCCCGTCTCCGTCACCTTATCCCTCATCTACACCTCTCCCCGTCTCCGTCACCTTATCCCTCACCTACACCCCTCCCCGTCTCCATCACCTTATCCCTCTTCTACACCTCTCCCCGTCTCCGTCACCTTATCCCTCTTCTACACCCCTCCACGTCTCCGTCACCTTATCACTCACCTACACCTCTCCCCGTCGCCATCAACTTATCCCTCATCTACACCCCTCCCCGTCTCCATCACCTTATCCCTCTTCTACACCCCTCCACGTCTCCGTCACCTTATCCCTCACCTACACCCCTCCCCATCTCCGTCACCTTATCCCTCACCTACACCCCTCCCCGTCTACGCCAATTGAATTGAATTGACGTTATTACTTCCATGCTTCATGTACATGAGGAGTAAACATTTTTATGTTATATCTAAATGTGGAATGTGCAATTTATAGCAATTTGTAATAAACATTATGTACAACTGGACAGTCAATATAACTTAGAAATTCAGTTGTATCAGCGTGAATTAATCAGTCTGACGGCCTGACGGAAGATGCTCTCACGGATCATGTTGGTCCTGTGTTTTTGTTGCTGTGCTACACGATCTCGGATGGTAGCAGCTGGAAGGGTTGGTTGTTGGGGTGACTTGGGTCCCCGAGAATCCATCACGCCCCTTTTACACACCTGCCTCTGTCAATGTTCTGAATCGTGGGAAGTTCACATCTACAGATGCGATGGGCTGTCAACACCGCTCTCTGAAGAGTCCTGCGATTGAGTGAAATACGGTTCCCATACTAGGCAGTGATGCATCCACTTAGGATGCTCCCTATTGTGTCCCTGTGGAAAGGTCTAATGTTTTGGGGACCCAGACTAGGCAGTGATGTATCCACTTAGGATGCTCTCTATTGTGTCCCTGTGGAAAGTTCTAATGTTTTGGGGACCCAGACTAGGCAGTGATGCATCCACTTAGGATGCTCTCTATTGTGTCCCTGTGGAAAGGTCTAATGTTTTGGGGACCTATACCAAACGTCGTCTACTGTCTGAGGTGAAAGAGGCGCTGTTGTGCATTTTTCACCACACAGCTGGGATGTACAGTCCGCGTTAGATCCTCGGTGATGCGAATGCCCAGGAACTTAAAGCTGGTCACCCTCTCAACCGCAAATCCATTGATGTCAATAGAGCTCAGCCTGTCTCAGTCCTCTTATAGTCTACAAACAGCCCCTTTGTTTTTGCGACATTGTGTGATCTACACCCCTCTCCTTCTCTGCCATGCCCTCCCTCCCCGATGCCGATTTCCCGTTTCCGACCTCATCTCCAACAGCCCCAACGTCTCCGTTACTACCCACTCCCATCCAAACGCCTCCCTCTGTGATCACAGGGAATTGTGGGGAGAATGGGGGAGAGCTGACGTCCCGTGTTACACTTCCTCCTCACCATCTGATATCGATCTCTCGGGCTGAGCCTCTCTGCGTTTCCATGTGGACAGACAGGTCGTGTGGTTCCACACGGTTTCATGTCAGTAACTGCAACCTCACCACATCTCCACTGCCTTCCCTCTCCCACTTTTCCTTCTGCACTGCGTCCAGTCACACACACATACCATCTCTGAAACAGACAGAATTCAAGACTACAGGAACGCGGAACTGCTTGGGATTGGTGAGAGGAGAGAGTGGTCAGAGAGAAAGGGATTCGTAGAGTTTCTGACCCCGTTACTATATTATGGCAGAGAGCGAAGGGAACTTCACTCAGGGTCTGGCCCACGGATTGTGTGATTGGACGGTGCGGACGAAGCGCCACCTGGTGTCTGACCCTGGAAGTGTGTGATGGGACGGTGTGGAGGGAGCTGCAGACTGGACGGGACCCTATTAAATGTGTGATATTTCAGGTGCAGGGACCTTAACACTGTGTCTGATCCCGGAAGTGTGTGATGGAAAGGTGGGGAGGGAGATTCACTCTGTGTCTGACCACGGGAGTGTGTGATGGGTCGGTGTGGAGGGACATTCATTCTGTGTCTGACCACAGGAGTGTGTGATGGGACGGTGTGGAGAGAGATTCACTCTGTGTCTGACCCCGGGAGTGTGTGATGGGACGGTGTGGAGGGAGATTCACTCTGTGTCTGACCACAGGAGTGTGTGACGGGACGGTGTGGAGAGAGATTCACTCTGTGTTTGACCCCGGGAGTGTGTGATGGGACGGTGTGGAGGGAGATTCACTCTGTGTCTGACCCCGGGAGTGTGTGATGGGACGGTGTGGAGGGACATTCACTCTGTGTCTGACCCCGGGAGTGTGTGATGGGACGGTGTGGAGGGAGATTCACTCTGTGTCTGACCCCGGGAGTGTGTGATGGGACGGTGTGGAGGGAGATTCACTCTGTGTCTGACCACGGGAGTGTGTGATGGGACGGTGTGGAGGGAGATTCACTCTGTGTCTGACCCCGGGAGTGTGTGATGGGACGGTGTGGAGGGAGATTCACTCTGTGTCTGACCACGGGAGTGTGTGATGGGACGGTGTGGAGAGAGATTCACTCTGTGTCTGACCCCGGGAGTGTGTGATGGGACGGTGTGGAGGGACATTCACTCTGTGTCTGACCCCGGGAGTGTGTGATGGGACGGTGTGGAGGGACATTCACTCTGTGTCTGACCCCGAAAGTGTGAGATGGAACGGTGTGGAGGGAGATTCACTCTGTGTCTAAACCCGTGAGTGTGTGATGGGACGGTGTGGAGGGAGATTCACTCTATGTCTGACCCCGGGAGTGTCTGATGGGACGGTGTGGAGGAGCTTTACGCTCTGTCTGACCCCGGGAGTGTGTGATGGGACGGTGTGGAGGGAGATTCACTCTGTGTCTGACCCCGGGAGTGTGTGATGGGACGGTGTGGAGGGAGATTCACTCTGTCTCTGACCCCTGGAGTGTGTGATGCGACGGTGTGGAGGGAGATTCACTCTGTGTCTGACCCCGGGAGTGTGTGATGGGACGGTGTGGAGGGAGATTCACTCTGTGTCTGACCCCGGGAGGTGAGTTCGAGCAGTCAGGTTAAAATTCTGTGGGAATGGGGGAGAGAGGGAAGAGAGAAAGGAGGGTTGAAAGGATAGGGGAGAAAGGAAGAGGGGAGATATTCAGAGACGGCCCAGTGAGGAGTGCAGTGAGATGGAAAGGCAGAGGGATAAAGAGAGTAGAGAGACGGAACGAGCTGGAGAGGGAGGGAACAGGATAGTCAACATGTGATAGCAGGAGTTTGAGAGAGAGGACACAGAGATATAGGGATAGGTAGAGGGTTGAAAAAGATATATAGGGACGGCGAGAAAGGGAAGGGTGTGGGTTGGAGGGAGAGGGTGTGGAGAGGGAGGGGTGGTTGTTGAAAACCCTTCTGAGTTTCTCTGAAGCGCCAGCTTCGGATGGCAAGACTCTGTTTTTCCGTTTGCTTTGCTCCTTCCGTCTGTCTGCTGGGCTGACGTCACCGCTGTTTATTTTTGTTTTTGCTGTCTTGACGAAGGGCCAGTCCGGGTGGCCGCTCGCCTTCAAGACTTCTCTCAAATACCTGCGCTCCCTGTCTTTAGCTGTAATATTGGTGGGCTTACACTCGGCGCGGTGATGTCGTGTTCTGATAACTCACAATTATGTTCTAATGGGTGATCTGAGTCAAACCGTAGATGGTGATCTGTCCGTGTTGGTTTCCTGTAAACTTCAATATCCAGATGTCCATTTCCTTTGATAAGGACTCGACAGTCTAAAAAAGGCAGTCCATTGTTCTCGACGCGTCCGGTGTAAAATTGATATTTTCATCCACCTAGCTGATGTGTTCTGTGAAGGCTTTTGTGTCATGGAGTTTGAGGTTAACCCTATAACAATTGCAGCATGGAAACAGGCCATCTCGGTCCTTCCAGTCCGGGCCGAACACTTACTCTCACCTAGTCCCACCGACCTGCACTCAGCCCATAACCCTCCATTCCCTTCCTGTCCATATACCTATTGATTTTTTTAATGACAATACCGAACCTGCCTCTACCACTTCAACTGGAAGCTCCTTCCACACAGCTACCACTCTCTGAGTAAAGAAATTCCCCCACGTGTTACCCCTAAACTTTTGCCCCCTAACTCTCAACTCATGTCCTCTTGTTTGAATCTTCGCTACTCTCAATGGAAAAATCCTAACCACGTCAACTCTATCCCCCTCATAATTTTAAATACCTCTATCAAGTATCCCCTCAACCTTCTACGCTCTAAAGAATAACATAATTTGTTCAACCTTTCCCTGTAACGTTGGTGCTGAAAACCAGGTAACAAATCCAAGTCAGCGTAGGAGCTTGACCCAGGTTTCATCCCCATTCCTGAGCCAATGATCGGCTGATGTTCCAGTTCCCTTGGCTTGCCACTGTCTGATAAAGATAGCTGGGTCAGAGATAGTGTGTGTGTGGGGGGGGGGGTGTGATAGAGATGTTACAGTGATATTACGGTGAGGGCAGAATGCAGAGAGTTAAAGAGACAGAGAAGGAGGAGATAGAGCTGTTACGGTGAGGGGGGAGAATAGACAGAGAGGGTGAGATAGAGAGAGATAAACATGGCGCAGCGGGTAGTGAAGCGGGAGACAGAGACACGGAGGAGAGAGTGAAGATAGAAAGGGAGAGGGGAGGTAAAGCGAGGGGAGCGTGAGAGGGAGATGCAGAGGAGCCGGAAGGCGTGTAGGGAATTGCGGAGGGAGAAGGCGAGGAACTCACTCTGGCCCTCACCTTTCCGTGTGCCGAGATGTACTTGTCCTGGTTTTGTGAGTCTTCACGGAGAGACAGAGACAGACAGTCAGAGACGGCAAGAGAAGGGGGGAGGGTGAGGGTTCCTCACTCACCACGGTGGGGTTTGGGTGATTGTCATGGGGCCGCGGTTTCTCATGGACAGTGGGGATGAGCCGGAGCAGTGGAAGTGTCCGATGATCAAACCAGGAACCGCCGGGGCGATGTAAATCTCCAGCACCATGGATTCTCTATATTAGTGACACAAATCCCACCGAGATTCCCTCCAATTCCACCTCCTTGTGCCTGACCTCTCTCTCTACTCCCCTCCCTCCCCACTCCCCTCGGTCAAATTATTTCCTCTCTCTCCCGCTCATTCGAGAACTCTCTCCCTCCATCGTCATTCTCTCTCCTTCACTCCTTCCTTCCATGAGCCCCTCTTCACCCTTCCCGCTCTCCCTCTCGCCCCCCTTCTTCTCTCCATTCTTCACATCCCATCTCTTACTCTCTCTTTCCCCCGTTTGCTCGCCCTCTCTTTACACCCTCTGTCTCTCAGTCCCTCTCCAAGTCTCCCTATCCTCACGTTTGCCGTCTCCATCTCTTACTTTCCCAGGTCACGCCTCACACTCCTCCTTCTCTCAGCCTCTCTAACCAGACTGCCCCCTGATAGCCACTTCTCTCTCTCTGGCAACACCAATCTCTCTCCCTCCCCCCTATCTCCTCACTCTCACTAGTCATTGCCCCACCACCTTCGACTCACTCGATCACCCTCCCCAACATCCACAATCTCTCTCCTCCCCCTGGTCTCTTTATCAGCTGCTCATCCGGTATTTGTTTGTGTCGCTCTGATCCCTTTATCAACACGGGCTTCCTCTGACAACGGTTACTTCCCCTCGCTGAGCTCAGAGACGCAGAGGATCCTCGACAGGAGGACTGAACGATACTTCCATGAATGCAAAGTTCGCCAAGATGGAATCACGGTCTCCTTCCAGAGGTGAGTGGGGCAGAAAGATGAAGGGAGAGAGCTCCATTACATGTCTGATCACGGCTGCATTTGATCGGACAGGTGGAGGGAGTTTCGCTCTCTGCCTGAGTCCTGGAGTGTTTGCTGGAACGGTGTGGAAGAAGATTCACTCTGTATCTGACCCCGGGAGTGTTTGCAGGAACGGTGTGGAGGGAGATTCACTCTGTGTCTTACCCCGAAAGTGTGAGATGGAACGGTGTGGAGGGAGATTCACTCTGTGTCTAACCCCGTGAGTGTGTGATGGGACGGTGTGGAGGGAGATTCACTCTATGTCTGACCCCGGGAGTGTGTGATGGGACGGTGTGGAGGAGCTTCACGCTCTGTCTGACCCCGGGAGTGTTTGCAGGAACGGTGTGGAGGGAGATTCACTCTGTGTCTAACCCCGTGAGTGTGTGATGGAACGGTGTGGAGGGAGATTCACTCTGTGTCTAACCCCGTGAGTGTGTGATGGGACGGTGTGGAGGGAGATTCACTCTCTGTCTGACACCGTTGGTGTGTGATGGGACGATGTGGAGGGAGATTCACTCTGCGTGTGACCCCGGGATTGTCATTCATTGCACTGTGCCGAGCTGAACCTGGTGTGTCGGACGTTGGACCTAATTTCCGGACAGATGGACATCAGTTTCATCTTCGTTGCTTTGGCTGTGTTTAGGTGGCGTGGAGCTGACCCGAGTGATTCCCTGATTGAGAGGGAACTCGTGAGAGCGGGATATAAGAGAGGGGCATAGTGAACGGGTGGCGGCGTTTGTGTAGATGCTGTGCTTTTGGAAGGACGGGGTGTAGGGATCGCCGTGGCATTGACTCTGTGGGGACAGCGTTAACAAAGATGTAAGGAGAGGATGGCGTGGGAGAGGAAAATGCCGTGTGAAGGGGGCCGTGGTGTGAATGTCGTTGGAGGGACGGTGCGGGGGAAAGGGCATTGAGGAGTGATCGCTGGGTGATGACAGGTGATTTAGAAGAACCATTGAAGGAATGTTTATCTGCGACGGGAATGGGAGAGGCGGTGATGTGGGGGAGATTTCGATAACATTTTAATATCCACTCTCTCTCTTTTCTAATCCCACTATTCCCTCTCTCCTTCTGCTTCCTGCCTCCCCACTCTCCCTTTATCTGTTCCCCTCTCTTCTTCTTCTTCTTCCTTCTTTTCTTACTCTCTCCATTCTCTTCCCCCTCTCTTCCTTTCCCTCACCGATTCCCCCCCTCTGTCATCCCTTCTCTCTTCCAATCCATCTCTCCTTCATTCATTTATCACCCACACCCCCTCTCTCCCTGTTTTCCCCTTTCTCCCCTCTCCCGTTTTTCAACACTCTCCCTCCGTCCTCTCCCTCCTCTCGTCCTGTCTCTCACCCTCTGTCTGTCTCCTCCTCTCTGTCCCCTTTCCTTCACCCTCTACCACTCGTTCCTCTATCTTCTTTACAATCTTCAGCGCCCCATCTACCTGTGACTTCACCAGGAAACCATGTCCCTGTACCCCTGGGTCCCTCTGTTCTACAACACTTCGCAGGGTCGCTGTCAACCTGTGACTCCACATTCAGGGAACCCTGTCCCTGTACCCCTGGGTCTCTCTGTTCTACAATACTTCGCAGGGTCGCTGTCTACCTGTGACTCCACTTTCAGGGAACCCTGTCCCTGTACCTGTGCGTCCATCTGTTCTACAACACTCCCCATTGTCCATGTATACCCATGTCTCCACTCCCAGGGAACCTTATCCTTGTACCCCTGGGTAGCTCTGTTCCACAACACTCCCCAGCGTCCCTATCTACCTGTGACTCCACTTTCAGGGAACCGTGGCCCTGTACCCCTGAGTCCCTCTGATCTACAGCACTCCCCAGTGTCCCTGCCTACCTGTTACTCCACTTTTAAGGAATGGTGTTCCTGTATCTTGGGTCCCTCTGTTCTACTACACTTTTCAGGAATCCGCCCTCTCCAATGTGCCACCCTGGGTTGTCATACTGAAATACGATAGCTTGCACTTCCCTGTTCTAAATTGCATTTGCCTCCTCGGCACAACTCCCCAGCCAGTCGAGATCCCGCTGTAGAGATAACTATATTCCCGATTTACCAAACCACCAAAGTTTGTGCCGCCTGAAGCTTACCAACAGCACCTTGTATAATCTGCTACAAATGGTAGAGTTGACAATGATTACCCGACCCATCCGAGACTCCCTGGTAAATACCATAAAGACGGGCTTCTACTCTGGGAAACGACCATCGACATTTAATGTCTGTAAGTCAAGCCATCTGTGCCGTCGTTTAAATCTATGCGCATTACATCCACCATCCCTACCCCTCGGTCCTCGATAACCAAATGAGTCCCACAGATCTCCATGGATTTCACATCATCCTCCAGAGTAGTTTACCATCTGGGCTGTTGCTGACCGGCTGATATCAGACTGCTGAACCGTCCCCTAGCAAGATAGAATGGGCTCTTGAGCTCACAATCTCCCTCGTCGCGGCCGGTGCACCTCATTGTCCGCCTGCACCTCTTTTCCTCTGTACGCGTGACTCTTTATTCTGCACTCTGTGATTGATTTGCCTTGTTCTCCAGTAAAGTGAGCTGAACCTATGGATGTAACTGGGATCTCTCCTGTCTGTGATGTATATAAATAATCTGGAGACAATGTAGATCAGTGGGTTATTAGATTTGCAGATGGGCCGAAGATAGGTGGTGTTGTGGAAAAAAATCGACAAGACCATAAGACAAAGGAGCAGAAGTCGGCTATTCGGCCTATCGAGTCTGCTCCGCCATGTCATCATGAGCTGATCTAATCTCCCCTTTAGTCCCATTCCCCCGCCTTCTCAGCATAACCGTTGATGCCCTGACTACTCAGATACTTATCAATCTCTGCCTTAAATACACACAATGACTTAGTCTCCACTGCCACCCGTGGCAACAAATTCAACAGATTCACCACCCTCTTGGCCAAAAAAAATGGCAATCCTTGCCCTGAATGGGCGCCCTACAATCCTCAAGTTGTGTCCTCTCGTACTAGACTCCCCCACCATGGGAAACAACTTGGCCACATCCACTCTGTCCATGCTTTTCAGCATTCGATATGTTTCTATGACGTACCGCTCATTCTTCTAAACTCCAAGGAGTACAGTCCAAGAGCGGTCAGATGTTCCTCATATGATAACCCTCTTATTCCCGGAATCATTCTAGTGAATATTCTCTGAACCCTCTCCAATGTTAGCACATCCTTTCTTAAATAAGGAGCCCAAACTGGGATATTCACTGGGATATGGATCACTTACAGATATGGGTTGGAGAAATGGCAGATGAAGATTAACCCAGGAAAAACGTAAATTGTTTGTTCTTTGGTGTGACAAATGCGAAGAGAAGGGTCTCTATTAAAGCCAACGCCCAGAGCAGTGGGATCTTGGGGCCCAGTGTCATTGCTCGTGGCTACACAGTCTAATAGGATGTTTGAGAAGTCTCACTATTAAAGCCAACGCCCAGAGCAGTGGGATCTTGGGGCCCAGTGTCATTCCTCGTGGCTACACAGTTTGATAGGATGTTTGAGATGTCGAGTGCAATGGTTGCCTTTATTAGTCGGGGTGTTATGTCAGCAAGTCAGGAGGTTATGCTGCAACATTATAATGCTCAGATTGGGCTGTATCAGGCGGATTGTGTAGAGTTCCAGTCACCACATTATCGGAAGGATGTCGGGGCTTTGGAGAGCCTCCAGAGAGGGTCAACAGGACGCCGCCCGGATTCGAAGACGTGTGTTACAACGAGAGGTCCGGCACTTGGGTTGTTTTCCCTGGAGTGGCGGAAGATGCGGGGAGATAGGACAGAGATTTATAAGATTATCAGAGGCACAGACAGAGTAGACTGACAGCACCTTTATTTTTTTTTACTCAGAGTTGAAATGCCCAGTAACAGAAGGGAATGTACTCGAGAAAATACTGTGAGTCTGTTATGTGCTGAACTGCTTGTTCGGTCTTCTCTCTGTGATAACAATAATCCAGTTTCCAAGTCTACCAGGCGGAATGCCCTGAACAGGCAAAGCCGAGATTATTATCCCGGTTTTCATCCGAGTTTTCCCCACAGACAGCAGAGGTCTCAGTGCGGATCCGTGCCTAACGCCACTTGTCACTGACGTGCATCGTAAACTTGTGAATGAATCTCCCGTGAGAGGGACAAAGTCAAAGGCCTGTCAGAAGTCAATTCTTTAACGCCCTACCTACCTGTACTATCAACGCAACATCCATTTGTAGGTCGACATTTAAAAGACCTGCTGTTAACTCTGCCCTGCCCCTTTACATTTGACTTGGCAAATCGCAAAACCTCCATCTCCCTTTTCCTCACCCACAGTTACAACTGATCGATATCCCACTGAATCCGTGGGCGATCTTCCACACAGTCCACAATATCACCAAACTTTGGGCGATTCGCAAGTTTACAACCCACTCAATTCCAGTTTCATCCTTGTCTGTCCGATACATCAAAAATGCCAGAGGTCCCGGGCAGGTCACTGCGGAACACGATTAGTCTCAGACCACGAGCGAGAATAAATCCCATGCGTCACTTCCTCTGGCTCGTGTGGGCAGGCCAACTCAAAGTCAAAAGCTCAGTATTCACAATACATTTATCATCAAATCTTTATTCAAATATTTACCAATCTCTGAACAATTTACAACTACGAAAAATCAATCAGACATTAGACAGCCGTTGCCGAGTACAGGATTTGGGATTGTCAAAGACGCCGGCTGGAAAGTGGATGAGATTGAGAGAGGCGGGAGGGGGTGATCGTGGTGGAAGGAGAGAGCGCGGGTGGCGGGTGGAAGGGAATCCCACTGGGGGACACGGCTGAATTCACGCACACGCTGAATGGTCTCTCCACAGCTGCGCATGAACAGGAGCCGAGACATAGACCGTGCCGTAAGATCTGCCTACTCTGCCTCGTTACGTCCGTCCTCGTCGCGATAGTTGCCGGGCTCTCGATCCATGGTGAGTCAAACAGACTCCGTGTGGAGTCAGACAGTGAAGAAACGGAGTGGATTCAGGTGACCACGTAAAATCTCACAGTGACGCCGACACAACCCTCACTTTTGACACCAACACGCTCATTACCGTGACACGGATACACCCCTCACCAACACCCCTTCATGCTGACTCCGACTCGCCAATCAACGTGACAACAATAGCACCCTGACAGTGACACGGTCACGGACACAGAACCCTCGTGTCACCGATGGGTTTCAATGAGATTCCCACTTCACCCTTCTGACCTCCAGTGAGTCCAGGCCCAGAGCTATGACATGTTCTTCATTCGACAAGCCTGAATTCATTTTGGTGATTCTCCTTTGAATCATCCCCAATGTCAACACATCCATTCTTAAGCAAGGGGGCCCACAGCTGCTCATAATACCCCACCTGAGGCCTCACCAGGGCTTTATAAAGGCTCAATATGAGATCCTTGCTTTTGTACTCTAGTCCGCTCGAAATCAATGCTAGCGTCTCATTTTCCTTCCTCACCGCAGACTCAACCAGCTTCACCTTCAGAGAACTCTGCCTCTCTCCGTTGTTGGAGGGTGGAATGACACCTGCAACTTCCGAGTCTCCGGAACCAGGGCAGAATCCAATTCTTCCTGAAGAAGCCTGAGTGATGATCCACGATTTCTTCAGCCGCCTCCTTCAGAACCCTGGGTGTAGACAATCTATTCAAAATGACTTATCCACCTTCACAACTCTCACTTTCTCCAGCACCTTCTCTACACATGGCACCGTTACTCACTTCTGCCCTCAGACTGCCTCCAACACTTCAGAACCCTGGGTGTAGACAATCTATTTAAAATGACTTATCCACCTTCACACCTCTCACTTTCTCCAGCACCTTCTCTACACATGGCACCGTTACTCACTTCTGCCCTCAGACTGTCTCGAACCTCAGGCCTACTGCTGGTGCCTTTCACAGTAAATACAGAAGCAAAATATTTATTCCGTCCTTCACCATCTTCCTGTCGCCCATTACTATCATTTTCCAGTGACCCAATATCTACTCTCGGCTCTCTTTTACACGTTATATATCTGAAGAGACATTTAATTTCCTCTTTGATATATTTGGCTTTTTAACATTGCAGTCCCATGACTCGATCCACAATGATTCTGCACCTGACGATCCTCTGTCAATTCTTTCCAATGGTGTGATTTCAGTTTTTTTTTTACCAACAATGCCAAGCCGATCCATCAGCCTACATGCCTTGCTTTTCGCTACAAGGTAATACATAACATAGAAGAAAATAATAAATAAATACATAAACAAACAAATAAATATAAATAGACAGATATATAAAGTTTAGTATACATAGATAGAATAGATGATAAATCGAGCAAAACAGAAATTCGATATATTAAAAAGCGAGGTAGTGTCCAAGGGTTCAGTATCCATTTAGAAATCGGACGGCGGAGGGGAAGAAGCTGTTCCTGAACCACTGAGTGTTTGCATTCAGGCTCCTGTTCCTCATTCCTGATGGTAAGAGTGAGAAGTGGGCATACCTGGCTGCTGGGGGTCCTTAATAATGGGCTCTGCCTTCATGGGAAAACGCTCACTAATATTGTCCTGGGTACTTTGTAAGCTGACAAGCCTCAGAAAATTCTGCTGCTACTTTCGGTCCTATACATTAGCCCCTCTATGCCAGACAGTTATGCAGCCTGTCAGAAAGCTCTCCACGGTACAACTATAGACATATTTGAGTGCATTTGTTGACATACTCAATCTCTTCAAACTCCTAATAAATTATAGCCGCTGTCTTGCCTTCATTATAACAACAATGAGATGTTGGGACCAGATAGATCATTAGAGATCTTGACACCCAGGAACTTGAAGCTGCTCACTCTCTCCACTTCTGATCCCTCTATAAAGTTTGGTATGTGTTCTTTCGTCTTACCCTTCCAGAAGTCCAGAATACGTTCTTTCGTCTTACTGACGATGAGTGCCAGGCTGTTGTCTCCTAGCCAGAAGTCTGTCAGATTCAACAGAATGATCTTAAACTGGAATCTGAAGTTCTGTGATGATAGTTGTCTTTTCAAAGGAGGTGAAAACAACACAATGAAGCACGGAAAGTCGGTAAATACTTTGCCGGCTGATCTGTGCTGAGCCAGCAAGAGATTTAAGATGTGCATGGGGCCTTATGGGATTTTTTGGCGGGCTTCAGTCATCGCGAGCAGTCGCTTGTTTTCCGAAGAGCGAGCAAGAGATTTAAAAACTGACCGGGCCTTCACCATCACACAGAAATACATCTCAGTGACGAGAAGTCAACTCTCACCGTGACACTGACACATCCCTCACAGGAACACCGAAACAGCCTTTCCGTAACACTGGCAAGCTCCTCTCCGTGACAAGGACATACCCCTCTCCACGACACGGACACGGCCCTCAACGTGACATCGGCACGTTCCTGACAACGACATGGACACAACCCACAACGTGATACCGACACTCCCCTCACTGTTGACCGACTCGAGAATCACCGTGACACAGACACACACTTCACCATTTCTCTCAGTGTTACAGAGTCAGTCTCTGCTCGCCTCCGATCAAAAGTACCTGAGACTTTGGGAGCAACATCAGGAGATGAACAGGACCCAGTGCCAATGTCCAGAACAAATCCACGAGCCGAACTCAACCCTGGAATCCATGACATCAGAGAATTCCGTCTTGGATCTCTCCCAGAGCACCTGTCTAAAGAATATTTCCGTCCCAAGCAACAACGTCTCCATCCTCGAACATAAATTGTTTATCCTCGAAAGAAATCACTCCATCCTTGAAAACAAATTGTCCGTCCTGGAAAGCAACCTCTCGGTCATGAGCACCGATCTCTCCGATCAGCATCAAACGCAAACCGATCTCCGTCACAACTTCAGTCACCTCAAACTGAAGTGTAGAACTCTCAACGAAACCAACGAAAACCAAAACTCTCAACGAAACCAACGAAACACAGGCTCCTATACCCTGTGGCCGATATCGGGAATGTGCAATGAGAAGGTGCGATTGGAGAGACACTCACAGTATGACTCCGGGTGTGTGTGATGAGACGGTGTGGGTGGAACGACACCCATTGTCGGACTCCGGGAGTGTATGGACAGTGTGGAGAGTGTGACACCTAGTGTCTGTGCCCGGGAGTGCATGATACAGCGCTACAGAGGCAGCTTCTCTCAGCGTCTGGCATTGCTGCACAGGGAGCGTCACTGTGCGTTTGACACCGGAAGTTTCTGCTAGAAGCTGCGCTCTCTGTCTGACTACGAGAATGTGTGACTTGACAGTGTGAATAGAAATTCGGAATGTGGTCGACCAGACTACCTATAATGGAGCGGTGTGGAGGGAGCTTCAGTCGGTGTGACCACGGGAGTCTCAGATGGGACGGTGTGCAGGGTGCTTTAATCTTTGTGACTGCGGGAGGGCGGGATCGGACGGTGGCGAGGCAGTTTCACTCTGTCTAACCACGGGAGTGTGCGATGGGACGGCGACGGGTGTGTTGCCCTCTGTGTCTGACACCGGTGTGTGTGATAGGACGGTGTGCAGCAGATTTTACACTGTACCGACCACTTAAGTGGGTCAGCGGATGGCATGGAGAGAGATTCACTCTGTTTCGGACCAGGGTTGTGTGATAGGACGGTGTGGAGTGATCCTCTTTCTGTATCTGACTCTCAACGAAAGTAATGGACAATACGGAGGGAGATTTACTGTTCTTTGTTCCTGATTTCCAGAGAAAGAGTGTTCCCAGGACTAGATCAGAAATGAAGGCCTGTGTTATTTCATTTCAACGTTTGAAAGTTCTTACGAGGGGGCGAAGCAACTTTGTTCTATCTCTGCTTCAAAGCTTCTTGAAATAAATTCAAACGAGGAAGAGGTATGTCAGATTGACAGAAAAATTATCCATATCAGAGTGAATCTCCCTCCACACCGTCCCATCACACACTCCCGGGGTCAGACACAGAGTGAATCTCCCTCCACAGCGTCCCATCACACACTCCCGGGGTCAGGCACTGCGTGAATCTCCCTGCACACCGTCCCATCACACAGCCCCCAGGTCAGACATAAAGTGACGGTCTTTAAATTGTGCTCGATTTCAATCATTAATGATGGCAATTTAACTTCACAGAATTTTGTTAACAACGCTGTCCGCGGAGAAGTCAGTTCATATTGGATCGGAACATGCAAAGCGGGGTGAGAGTTGGGGTCATATCGGTTTCGGAGAGAGATTGGGCAGTGGGATTATTTCGAGAACTGACACATGTCTGTGGGGGAAGTGGGGTACGTGGCGCTTTTGGGGGATCCATCTGTGTTGGGTCACTGGGGATATTTTCAGGACAGAAACAGGTCAATGGGGAGAGTGTAAGGCGGTAGGATTATTCTGTGGCCTTGCATCCCCTTCAGGAAGAGACTGGGCAGTGCGATTAATTTGTTGACGGACGCAGTCTGAGGGAGGAAAGTGGAAAGGGGGTCTATTTTGGGGACTAACATGGATCCGTACAGAGCAAATGCTGCGGTGGGACTATATGGGGAGGCACACTGTGGACAGGGAGTGGAGTACTGCGATTAATTTGGGACTGCCACGGGTCTGTGGGGTGAGATTACGCAATGCGGTTAGTTTGGGGACCGAGACGGGCTCTTGGTAGGGAGCGGACAGCTGGTTTAATTTGTGGGCTGACATGGACTGTGGGAAGGGAGTGGAAATTGAGAGTGTTTTGGTGATTGGCACATTTCTGTAGGCAGAAGGTTGGACAGTGGGATCATATTGGCAACTGGCACGGGGCTGTGGGTGGAGAGTAGGATGTACAAGTACTTTGATACCTTGGGAGAGTGAGTGTGTCAGTATGAGTATTTTGGGGAATGAGCCAGGGCTGTGGGGAGAGTGGAGCAGTGTGATTAGTTTGGGGACAGACACCGTTCCGTGGTAGAGAGTGGGTCTGTGGGAGTATCTTCGGAACGGACACAGGGTCGTGGGGAGAGGCTGCGGCTCTGTGAGTAATTTGAGGAGGGACAGGGTACTGTGGGGAGAAGGTGTGATCGTGGGGTTACTTTGGGGACTGACACAGCGCTGTGAGTAGAGTGTTGGGCAAGGGATTATTCGGGGACTGACACAGCGCTGCGGGGAATGGGTCAATGAGAATATTTTGGAAACTGAAACAGATATGGGGGGAGAGAGAGGGTCAGTGGGAGTATTATGGGGACAGACACCGGTCGCTGAGGAGAGATTGAGTCAGTGGGAGTATTCTGGGGACTGACACCGGGCTGTTTGCTGGAGTTGTGTTGTCCCTTTTGAAATTGTTTATCCCTCTTTGATAGGGAAGCGTCCTCGACCGTCGTGTACAAGATGAACGCTGGAAAGTTCGAATGCAGTGAATGTAAATCCAGTTGGCTTGGAAGTTGCAAAGCTGATCAGCACCGTTTCATTTGTGAGAAGCCTGCAGCTTTGTGCCAGGATATTCCGAAAAAGATCCGGGATCTCTGTCAAAATGCAGTGGAGCCGACTTAAATCATGTGGCATCATTCTCTTACCCCAATTCCAGCTCTCTCCAAGTCTCTGACAAACCTATCCGCTCTGCCTTTCGCCCCTACACTATTCTGCTCTCTCTACTTATGGCACCCTTCCTCGGCATCTCGCGCTCTCTTTACCCTCGAATCTCCAAACTCGCTCTCTCTCATAACTCCTCCCCTGCCATCTCCCCCTATTTCACCCCATTTTCTTTCCCCAAACTTCCAGGCCCCAAACTAACCGCATTGCGTAATCTCACCCCACAGACCCGTGTCAGTCCCAAATTAATCGCAGTACTCCACTCCCTGTCCACAGTGTCCCTCCCCAAATAGTCCCACCGCAGTATTTGCTCTCCAAAGGACTATATCCCACGTTTACCACCTGACTCATTATCTGTGACTTATCCGCCCTGAGCTTTGTATCTTTGCATGATCAGTACGTCGCAATAATGCAAAATTAATGTAAGATGCAAAAAGATAATAAATACTGCAAAAATGTGGACGTGATGTCATACATTCAAAAATATGACACCGGACGGACAGAAGGTGTTCCCAAATCGCTGAGATTTCTGTTGCTTGTGCCTCTTCCCTAATGGTAGAAATGAACAGGGTGCTTTTCTATGAGTGAGCGGCCTCAGTGATGGATGCCGCCTTGTCGAGGCACCGCATGTTGTAGATGCCCCTGATGTTGGGGAGGGTTGTGCCCGTGATGGAGCTGGTTGAGTCAACACCCCTCTGCCGTCTTTGGCTACCTTGTGCATTGCAGCCTCCGTACCAGGCGGCGATGCAATAATTCCCAGCGATCACTTGCTGGTTTTCAATGAAAGGCCAAAAACTCTCAACCGGCTCAGGTTGTAATTCCTTCTGTAACGAGAGATTATGGTGGTGATGGGAAGTGTAGAGTATGGTCTGGAATACACTGAAACGCAGACTCGAAATAAACAGGACGGCAGTAAAGACATCTAAAGTTTATATCGCAAAGAATAGTTCTCGAATTGGATCTCCTACGGTTGAGCACTGAGTGCTCAGCACGGGGACATCAAATACAGACTTTTCATGAAGCAATGTTGACGAGCGATAATTGTCAGTCTGAGACTTAAAAGGAAAATATCAGGTCTCCACACTCCGGGGAATGGGCGTACCGACATCTGGAAGCCTGGCGCTGTTCAGTCGGGAACATGACATCTTCTCCGTGTTTACATGAATATGTTGGTCCCACCAGGACAGATCCACTGAGATGCTGACACCCGGCAACACAGGAACCTAAAATAAGACCATGAGATATAGGAGCAGAATTAGGCCATCGAGTCTGCTGCGCCATTTCATCATGTCTGATCCAGGTCCCCCTCAGCCCCAATCTCCTGCCTTTTCACCATATTCCTTCATGCCCTGAGTAATCAACCTCTAACTTCAATACCCCCAATGTCGGATTCCACAGCCGCCTGTGTAACTTGTTTTACATATTTACCAAACTCTGGCTGAATACATTCCCCCAGTCTCCGTTCTAAAAGGACGGATCTCCATTCCGATGTGGGTCCACCGGTCTCGCCACGGGGAACCTTCTCTCCACATCTACTTTGTCGAAGCCTTTGAACATTCGGTCGATTTCAACAACAACCCTTTCCCCGCCGCCACCTTCATTCTTCTGAGTTCCAGCCATCAAACACTCCTGATCCGATAAGCGTTTCGATCCCGGAAAGATTCCCGTGAACTTCCTCTCAACCCTTCTCAATGCAAGCTCATCTGGCCGGTATAGATAATGGACCCGGAACCGCTCACAGTTTCCCAACTGAGGCCTCACCAGTGCTTTATAAAGTCTCAACGCGACATCCTTGTTTTCATATTCTAATCCTCTCGACAAGAATGCGAACATTGTATTTGGCTTCCTCACCAGGGACTCCACCTGGAAATGATCCTTCAGGGAATCCTGCACGATGTCTACCAAGTCCCTTTGCAACTCATGTGTTTGAATTCTCTCACCATTTATTAAACAGTCTATGCCTTAATATCTTCTACCAAAGTGCATGGCCATACACATCCCGACACTGTGATCCACCCGCCGCTTCTTTCCCCATTCGCCCAATCCCTCTGAACCCTTCTATAGCCTCTCTGCTTCCTCGACCTGACCTGTAGATCGATGACGTCACAGCCGATCTGCACTGACTGAGATTTCCCGATGAGGATGTCCATCATCCAGTTACAGAGGGAGGTTCACTGGCCCAGGATCTGGAGCTTGTGGAGTTGTATTATACAAGCTTGTTGAGCTTGTGAATGGGCGACCGTATGGCGGTTACAGTTTAATGTGGATAAATGTGAGGTTATCCACTTTGGTGGCAAGAACAGGAAGACTACTATCTAAATGGAGTCAAGTTAGGAAAAAGGGAAGTACAACGACATCTAGGTGTCCTTGTCCATCAGTCAATGAAAGCAAGCATGCAGGTACAGCAGGCGGTGAAGAAAGCTAATGGCATGCTGGCCTTTATACCAAGAGGAATTGAGCATAGGAGTAAAGAGGTCCTTCTGCAGCTGTACAGGGCGCTGATGATACCCTACCTGGAGTATTGTCTGCAGTTTTGGTCTCCAAATTTGAGGAAGGACATTCTTGCCATTGAGGGAGTGCAACGTAGGTTCACAAGGTTAATTCCCGGATTGGCGGAACTGTTGTATGTTGAAGGATTGGAGCGACTGGGCTTGTATACGCTGGAATTTAGAAGTATGAGAGGGGATCGGATTGAGACATACAAGATTATTAGGGGATTGGACACGCCGGAGGCAGGATGCATGTTTCCGCTGATGGGTGAGTCCCGAACTATAGGCCACAGTTTAAGAATAAGGGGTCGGCAATTTAGAACAGAGATGCGGAAAAACCTTTTCACCCAGAGTGTGGTGGATATGTGGAATGCTTTGCCCCAGAAGGCAGTGGAGGCCAGGTCTCTGGATTCTTTCAAGAGAGAGGTAGATAGAGCTCTTATAGATAGCAGGGTCAAGGGATATGGGGAAAGGGCAGGAACAGGGTACTGATTGTGTATGATCAGCCATGATCACAGTGAATGGCGGGGATGGCTAGAAGGGCCGAATGGCCTACTCCTGCACCTATTCATTGTTTATTGTCTATTGACATGGAAATATAAGACGTGAATGGTACTGACAATATTGTAGCAGACTGTCTAGATATTAAGTTTGAATTTGTATTGCTTTGCTGCATTACTTCATAATTACACATGTATTGCTGTTAGCTGTATACTCGATAGCTAAGACAACACAAATTGCTATTTCATCTTTTTTTCTAAAAGGGAGGGAGGTGTGACGAGATCTGAAGTATCGTTCTAAAGTGGACTGCTCCTTAAAAAAAGAGAGAGAGTCTGTGAGTTGCCTTGGAAACTGAAAGGCGGAGCTATATGTTGGACAGGTCATGTTCCGCCTTGTGATATATATACATGATCAGTTGGATTCATCAACGGACTCACCAGAGACACACGACACCCCAGAGACAAGGAAGACACTGGTGAGTTCTGTGTGTCCACGACGAGGGTGGGTTGTGCTCACAGTGTGGACAGAGGAGTGACCGGTGTCGAGCTGTCGGTGTGTTTAACTCTCGCCTGGGTTGATAACTCCACCACAGAAGACGGTTTTCTTTTGGTGGTCACAAGTTGGTGACTTTCAATAAGTTTCGGGAACAGGAGGACAACGTGGATGATCGTCGGCATCAGCACTGGGAGGACAAAACAAAACCCTCTCTCTCTCCAACTCTACCGAGACCAAATCCCAGATCTGAACTGACAAGCTAACACACCACCGTAAGACTGTATCATCTAATCATCTGAGCTGGGAGAGGCTTGGGAACTTTATTTACTCACTTATATATGCATAAACTCTGCTAACCTGTTTACCTTATCTTGTTTTATATTACTTTATCGCGTAGTTATTATTAAATGGAGTTTATAACGGAAGACTCAGATTCCAGGTGTGTCCATTTCTGCTGGTTCTTTTTAAACCGTTACAGGATACGTCACAGTGCCAATAATGAGGATGTTTACCAAGTTAAGAGCCTATGGTATTAGAGGAAAGTTACTAACATGGTCAGAGTTTCGGCTGGTTGGTGGGAGGCAGAGAGTAGGAATAAAGGGATCATTTTCCGTTTGGCTGCCAGCGACTGGTGGTGTTCCGCAGGGTCGGTGTTTACATGTTGTATATAAATTATTTAAATGATGGAAAGAAAGCAACTTTTCCAAGTATGCACATGATACGTAGATTGTTGGCGGGGCAGGTAGTGTTCAGGAAAAAGGCAAGATGCAGAAGAACTTGGACAGATGAGTAGAATTTACTTTGACAAATTAAACACAATGTTGGAACATGCATGGCCGTGCACATGAGTTGTAGAAATAAATGTGCAGACTATTTTCTAATCGGGGAGAAAATCCAAAAGACAGAGATGCAATGGGAACATCTTTTTCCACTGCGTCATCGCATCTCTGAACGCACGAGAACTAACTCGACATTTATTCCGGTATTTATTAATATTTGTAATTGAAATTAATTTTACATCTTTGCGCGTTACTGATGCAGCAAAAACAAATCCAGGCCGTGTCACTCTCAGATAATAAATCAAATAGCGATTCCTTTGGAAAACACCCGATGCGAGTGGACAGGACACTTGGCCCGCTGGTCTTCACTGGTCAGGACACTGAGTACAGGTGTCGGGAGGTCACGATGCAGTGGTACAGGACACTTGGCCCGCTGGTCTTCACTGGTCAGGGCTCTGAGTACAGGTGTCGGGAGGTCACGTTGCCGTGGTACAGGACGTCAGTGAGCCCGCACAGTTTTGGTCGCCCTGCTCTGGGAAAAATGTCATTGAGCAGGAAAGAATGTACAGGGAGATTTTCAGGTATATTGCCGGACTGGAGGGACAGAGATGGAGAGAGGACGGGGTCTTTATTCTCTGGAGCGTAGTTGTAACCTTGCAGAGTTGCATAAACTAAAGAGCGGCATAGACAGCGGGAATGCGCGCAGACGTTCACCCAGAGTTGGGGTATCTTGAACGAGACGGCACCGGATTGAGGTGAGAGTGGGTGGGAAGGAGATAGAAAGAGAGAGATCAGAGAGACGCAGGTGTTAGAATGAACGGAAAGGAGAGGGAGAGTGCGGTGGGGGGGGGGAAGGAACAGAAAAATAAAGAGGTTGGAAGAGAGAGTGGTGAAATAGCGGTTGGAGAAAGGTCGAGGAAGTAGGATGAGGAGAGGGGGTAGAGAGTGTTACTGGGAGTGGGGAAGAGCGAGATGAGGTAGGGATGGCGAGAAAGAAGAGGATAGATGGAGATCGAGGTTTTCCATGTGTGGTGGGGAGAATGGGGTTGCGAAAAGAGGAGAATAGAGTAGCAGGTAGGGACAGAGACTGCAGGGAGGATTTTGAGTGGATGGGCTGAGTGAGAGTGGAGGAGAGATAAGGAAGGGAAAGACAGGGTAATCATTTGATTCAAGTCTGCTCTCCGGGCTGTTGACAGAGAAGCTGGATCTTTGCAGGAATATCCGAGCAGCATGGGGCAGACTTCTCGCAGATGAAATGGTGTTTATCATGAAGGCAATAGTCACTCCATTCACTCGATTTACATACACTGCAGGAGGCCCTTCCGGAGGACACATTGTAGAGCAGACCATAGGCATCATTCCTATCAATAAATGGTTTAAAAAAATTGAACTGCGACAAAACAGATCCGGCAGAACACGAGACCGTCGCCAAACGAATCCCACTAAATCCGGGCAATCACCACAGCCCTGTGTCGTTCTCAGAATAATTCCCGTGCCCCAATTTCTCCCCTCTGCTCTGTGTCAGTCACCTAATTAATCCAACTACACCACCTCCCCCACAGCCTCCGGTCCGTCGTCCCGCGGTCTCCACAGTCCTGTAGCAGTCCCAGTGCGAATCGAACACACCCACTTTATCCCGTCAGATCTATTCCAGTCCCCAAACAAATCCCAGTATCCCAATAAACCCCCCCCCCCACACAGACATACGCGTTCCCCAAATAAATCCCATAGGCACACTCTCTTCCTGCAGCACCGTGTCGATACCCAAATCGATCCCACGGCTCCTTCCTCTCCCGACAATTCCTGTCCGTCTCCAGGTTAATCTCATTGCCCCCCACCGTTCCCTCAGCCCTGCGTCAGTCCGCAATCTGGACCCACTGACCGACTCTGTACCCACATCCCCGTATCGGTCTCCAATATAATCCAGTTGTCCCACCATCTCCCCCCAGATCAGTGTCAGACCCCAAACTGATCCTGCTGCATAATTCTTTCTCACAGAGTAAGGCCTGTCGCCAAACTAATCCGACTCTGCCTCCTGCTCCCCACAGATCTGTGTCAGACTCCAAACTAATTTCACTGCATCTCCCAATCCCCACAGCCCTGCGTCAGTACCCAAAATAATCCCAGTGAAATAATCCCCGGAGCCCACTGACAATCGTCAAAGTATTTCACTGTCCTGTCATGTGACAGACGCGTATCGCTCCCTAAAATATTCCCCTTGTATCGTCCTCTCCCGATAACAAATCCCAGTCCCCCACCCTCTACTCACAAATCTACTTCAGCCAGTAAACTAATCGCATTTTCTCCCCTCAGGACAGTCTCATTCCCCCTCTCCCACCCCACAGATCAGTCCTAATCTCACCCGTCTGTGCATTGTCCAATCCAGTACACGTTTCGGGCAATAAGAGAGCGGAAAACAAAACTCTGTAAAATTAAATTCCTTTGATTAATGCCGAGAATCGATAACTGTTTACGGGAGAATGTGATAGGATGGTGTGGAGGGAGATTCACTCTGTGTCTGACCCCGGGAGTGTGTGATGGGACTGTGTTGAGGGAGATTCACTCTGTATCTGACACCGGTGTGTGAGGGAACGGTGTGGAAGGAGATTCACTCTGTGTCTGACCCCGGGAGTGGTTGATGGGACGATGTGGCGGGAGATTCTCTCTGTGTCTGACCCCGGTATGTGATGGGACGGTGTGGAGGGAGATTCAATCTGTGTCTGTCACGGGGAGTGTGTGATGAGACGTTATGGAGGGAGGTTCAATCTGTGTGTGACGCCGGGAGTGTGTGATGATTCCTGTGTTACTGTAGGATCCTCTCGTGCTGTGACACGTACCGCTTCCTCCCTTGAATTGATTTCCAGCAGCCTTGAGTCACGGTTTGAACATTCTTGAATCGCTCTGTAGAAAGATATTTCAAACGTGGATACGTAATACCGCCGGTCTGTACTTGTGACACAGTCCTTAAAACACGTTTGCTCTGGAAATCAGGAACATGGAACAGTGAGACAGAGTGAATCTCTCTTCACACTTAACCATCACACACTACCGCAGAGACTCACAGAGTGAATTTCACTCCATGCGATCCCATCACGCACACCTGAGTTCAGGCACAGAGTGAATCTCCCCCCACACCGTCCATTCGCATATTACCAAGGATCAGGCACAGTGACCTTCCCTCCAAACCATCCATCACACACTCACGGATTCAAGACACAGAGTGAACCTCGAACCACACTTTCCTGTCGCAAATGCCTGGGAAGAGGCAAAGAATGAAGTTCCCTCCACAACGTCCCATCACAGATTCACAGGATCAGGCACACATTGAGGCTACCTCTACACCCTCCCATTGATACACTCACTGGGTCAGACACAGAATGATCCTCGCGCCACACCATCCCATCACATACTCAGTGTGTCAGAAACAAAGCGATGCTCCCTCCACACCGTCCCATCAGAGACCCTTGAAGTTGATTGGGGTCCACTCCACAGCGCCTCGTCACACAGCCTCTGGGTCAGGCCCAGAGTCCAGAGTGGTTTCCTCCCCTCCCCCATCTCTCTCTCTCTCTCTCTCTCTCTCTCTCTCTCTCTCTCTCTCTCTCTCTCTCTCTCTCTCTCTCTCTCTCTCTCTCTCTCTCTCTCTCTCTCTCTCTCTCTCTCTCTCTCTCTCTCTCTCTCTCTGCTCCAACACACACAAATAGGTTTAGACTGCACGCTGTCGCGTACAGACACATAGTTAAGCTCCCTCCACGGTGTCCCATCACACATTCGCGGAGTGAGACTCCGAGTTAGCTGTTGTCACAGTGTCCAATCGCACACTCCAGGGATCAGACACGGGGTAGCTCATTCAGCACCGTCCGATTACTGACACACGGAGATAGACATGGATTGAAGCTCTTTCTCGCTCTCCCATGATACAGGCGCAGGGTCAAAAACAATGTGCGCAGTCCGCACCGTCTCACCGCACTCTCTCGGAATCAGATACAGAGGTAAACTCCCTCCAGTAACTGCATGGCCTCATCACACATTCCAGCGATCAGACGTGGAGTGAGGTTTTCTGTCACACACTTCCGGGGTCAGATTCTGGGTTTTACTCCATCCACACCGTCTCATCACACACACCCGGCGTCAATCACAGGGATCAGACAAATAATAAGTCTCCCTCCACATCGCGCCTCACACTCTCCCTGTGTCAGGGAACAGAATTTAGATCCCTCCACAAAGTCCAGTCACACAAAGCCTTGGTCAGACACAGTGTGAATCTCTCTCTCCATGGCACCATCACACTCTCCAGCGGTCAGACACGGAAATAAACTTCCTCAGCACACACGACAAATGTCAGAGAGAGAGTGATTCTCCCTCTACAGCTTCTCAACACACCACAGAGCAAACTGTCAGACACAGAGGGAAGCTGCCTCCACACGGTCCCATCACACATACACCCTAGTCTAACACAGTATGAATCTCCCTCCTTACGTCCTATCGCACTTCCTGGCGAGTCACAGAGTGAGGCTTTCTTTGAACCGTCCCATCACACCCTCCCGTGTTCTCACACAAAGCGAAATTCCGCCCATACCCTCCCATGGCATATTCACGTGTCAGACTCCCTCCACAATATTCAGCCACACAGTCTGATGTCACGTGGACACTGTCCCAACACACTCCCGCTGTCAGACACAGATTGAACTTGGATCCATACTGTCCCATCAGACATTCCCGGAGTGAGACATAGAATGAAGCTGTACTATTACGTCTCACAATCCCGTGGTCAGACACAGAGTGAATCCATCTTCACAACGTCCCATTACACTGTCCTGGATTAAGTGATGGAGTGAAACTTCCTCCATGCAGCCCCATCACACACTCACCGGGTCAAACACAGAGTGAATCACCCTCCATACCATCTCTTCACACACTCCCGAGGTCAGACACAGAGTGAAGCTCGCTCCACACGGTCCCATCACACAATCCCGAGTTTAACACAGTGGGAATCTCCCTCGTTACGTCCCATCACACACTTCCTGTCGAGTCACAGAGTGAGGATCTCTCTGAACCGTTCCAACACATCCCCCTGTGTTCACACACAAAGCGAAGTTTCGCCCACAAGGTCCCATGGCACAGTCACCGGCTCAGACTCCCTTCATAACATCCAATCGGATAGTCTGGTGTCACAGCGAATGAAGGACCCTCTGCACTGTCATATCACACAATCCCGCTGTCAGACACAGTAAAACTCCCTCCACAACTTCCCCTCACACTGTACTGGATTCACCGATGGAGTGACACTTCCTGCACGCAGCCCCATCACACACTCACCGGCTCAAACACAGAGTGAATCACCCTCCATACCATCTCTTCACACACTCCTGATGTTAAACACAGTGCGAAGCTTTCTCTGTCCATGCCTGCCTGTGACGAGGAGCGGGTGAAAGAGGGAGATGATGTCTCACCTCTTCTGCTGGTCAACAATTCACAGATTCGAGCCTTGTTTTCGTTGACAGATCTGTACTTCGTTTCCATCTCAGTGAACTGGTGACGGAGATCGCTGTGCATTCGTTTAAGATCGGACAGATTCGAGTTGAGCACAGAAAGCTTGGATTTAACGGTTGAGTTTATCTCATGGTAGTTTCGGTCGCAGGTGAACGTAGACCGACGAATCTGTGACACTGAGAGAGATGGTGAAGGATGTTTAGCGTTTACAGTGACACGTGAGTCAGCGTCACGCTACCGAACGGGTCACAGAGAGTGTTGTGTCAGTGTCACGGCGAAGGGTGTCACAGTGAAGGATGTGCTGGTGGCACAGTGAGTGGCGTCGGCGCCACCTTGAGGGGCGTGGCTGTGTCACGCTGAGGGGTTATCAATGTTCCGGTGAAGGTTTTGTTGTTGTTACCATGGGGGTCTGCGTCAGCATCGCGGGAGGAATTTCCGAGTTGCTGTGAGGGACGTGTCAGTGTCACTGTGATAGGAGATTCTGTGCCCCGGCGGGAGGTGTGCCGGGTCACAATGAAGTGTATCTCGATGTCAAGGCGAGGAAAATATCAGGGTGAGGGGCCTTGTTTTGTCACCGTGGGTAGAGTATGTGTGTCACGGTGTGGCGTGTGCTGGTCTCACAGACAGGGCTGTGTCTGTCACGGTGACGGATATGTCCTGGCCACGGTTTGTGTGAGAGGGTCATGCTGAGGTGTGTGATGGCGTCACAGAGAGTACTATGGTGGTGTCATTGTGAATTTAGGTGTTGGTATCACGTTTAGGGGTTTGCCTGTGTCAAGGTGAGGTGCGGGTAATTGCCTCAGTGAGCGATGCATTTGTGTAATGTTGAGGGGTGATACCGTCACGGTATGGGGTGTTAGAGTGACTTCTGAGTCTTTGTCACGGTGCGGGGCGGAGTGGATCACATTGAGGAGCGTGAAGATGTCACGGTGTACGGTACTTCAGTGTCACGGTGAAGAGCGTGTCGGTATCACTGTGAGGTGTGTTTCGGTGTCCCATTGAGGAGTTTATCAGTCAGGGGCATGTCGATGTTACTGAAGGATACCATGCGGTCAGTGTGACTGCCATGTGCGTGCCACGGCGATGGTCGTGTCAATGTCGCGGTTAGGAGTGTATCTGTGTCTCGTTGAAGGTCGGGATCGTGACAGCGTTGTTGTTGTAATGGTGACTGGCGTATCGGTGTCAGGACGAGTCTTGATTGTGTTAATGTAAAGGCCGTGTTTATATCACTGTTACTGTGTGTCTGTCTTATGGAACATAGAACATCGAATAATACAGTACAATCCTTTCGGCCCACGATGTTTTGTCGACGCTTAAACCAAGCGTCCCATATAAACCCCCATTTCAAATTCCTCCATATGCCTGTCTAGTAGTCTCTTAAACTTCACTAGTGTATCTGCCTCCACCACTGACTCAGGCAGTGCATTCCTCGCACCAACCACTCTCTGAGTAAAAAACCTTGCTCTGATATCCCCCTTGAACTTCCCACCCCTTACATTAAAGCCATGCCCTCTTGTATTCAGCAGTGGTGCCCTGGGGAAGAGGCGCTGGCTGTCCACTCTATCTATTCCTCTTATTATCTTGTATACCTCTATCGTGTCTCCTCTCATCCTCCGTCTCATTCTCCAAAGAGTAAAGCCCTAACTTTCTTAATCTCTGTTCATAATGCATACTCTCTAAACCGGGCAGCATCCTGGTAAATCTCCTCTGTACCCTTTCTAATGCTTCCACATCCTTCCTCTAGTGAGGGGACCAGAACTGGACACAGTACTCCAAGTGTGGCCTAACCAGAGTTTTATGGAGCTGCATCATTACATCGCGTCACTTAAACTCTGTCCCTCGACTTATGAAAGCTAACACTCCATAAGCTTTCTTAACTACCCTATCATACTTGTGAGGCAACTTTCAGGGTTCTGTAGGCATATACCCGCAGATCTCTCGGCTGCTCCACAGTACCAGTTATCCTGCCATTTACATTGTACTCTGCCTTAGAGTTTGTCTTTCCAAAGTGTACCACCTCACACTTCTCCGAGAGGAACTGCATCCGCCACTTCTCAGCCCACTTCTGCATCTTGTCAATGTCTCTCTGCAATCTTTGATAATCCTGTACATGATCCGCAACAGCACAAACCTTCGTGTCGTTTGAAAACTTGCCAACCCAGACTTCCACCCCCAGATCCAGGTCGTTAATTAAATTCAGGAAATGTAGGGGTCCCAGAACCGATCTTTTTGGGAAACCACTAGTAGCAGCCCTCCAATCCGAATGTACTCCCCCCACCACGACTCTCTGCTTTCTTCAGGCAAGCCAATTCTGAATCCACCTGGCCAAACTTCCCTGGAGTCCATATCCTCTGACTTTCTGAATAAGCCTACCGCGTGGAACCTTATCAAATGTAGGTTCCGGTAAGTTTTGTTTCGTTAGTGTAGAGTAGAGAGAATGTCAGGCAGGATGTGGAATGCTCTTCTTGCAGGATGTGGGAAGTCAGGGAGACCTCCGCTGTCCCTGACAACGACACCTGCAGGAAGTGCATCCAGCTGTAGCTCCTAACAAACCGCGTTAGGGAACTGGAGCAGGATCTGGATGACCTTCGGATCATTCCCGAGAATGAGGAGTTTATAATTTGTCGGTTCAGGCAGGTAGTTACGCCAAAGAAGCAGGGCACAGGTAATTGGGCTGTCGTCAGTCGAGGGAAGGGGAAAGTGCAGAAAGAGCAGGGATCCCCTGTGTATTCCCCTTAACAACATGTATACAGATTTGGATGCTGTTGGGAGGGATGACTGACCTGGGACAAGCTGCGGCTACCGGATCTCTGGCACTGAGTCTGGTTCTGCAGTGAAGAAGGGAGGGGGCAGATGAGGAGAGCGGTAGTGATAGGGGTCTCGATAGTTAGAGGTACAGACAGGAGGTTCTGCAGTTCTGACGGACACTCCCGGATGGTTTGTTGCCTCCCGTGTGCCAGGATCAGGGATGTCTCTGATCTCGTGCACAGCATTCCGAAGTGGGAGGGTGAGCAGCCAGATGTCATGGCTCTCATCGGTACCAATAACGTAGGAAGAAAGAGTGAGGACGTCCTGAAGAGTGAGTATAGAGAGCTTGAATGGAAGTTAAAAAGCAAGACCTCGAGGGTAGTGATCTCAAGATTGCTTTCTGTGCCACATGCCAGTGAGGAAAAGTGTAGGATGCTCTGGAGGATACACACGTGGTTGAGGAACTGATGTAGGGGGCAGGGTTTCAGATTTTTGGATCTTTAGGACGTCCTCCGGGCAGGTGGGACCAGTACAAGAGAGACGGTTTACACCTGACCTACGGGGGACCCATATCCTTGTAGGTAGGTTTGCTAGTGCAATTGGGGAATTTTAAACTGGATTTAAACCAGGTGTAAATAGCAGGGTTGTCTGGGGTGGTAACAATCTGCAGTGTGCATATTTAAAAACGAGGAGTATTTTGAGGAAGGCGGACGAGCTGTGGTCGTGGATTAACACATGGAATTATGAGTTTATAGCCATTAGTGAAACTTGGCTACAGGGGGCAGGATTAGCGGCTTCATGTTCAAGGAATACGATGTTTCAAAGGTGGTAGAGCCAAAGGGATGAAGGTTGGGTGTTGGAATTGCTAGTCAGAGAAGATTTTACAGCAGTGCTCAGGCAGGATAGATTAGAGGGCTTGTCTACCGAGGCCATCTGGGCGGAACTGAGAAACAGGAAAGGTATGACCACATTAATGGGATTGTATTATAGAACACACAACTGTCAGCGAGAATTGGAGCTGCAAAACTGCAGAGAGATGGCAGACAACTGCAGGAAGCATAAAGTTGTGATAGTAGGAGGTTTTAATTTTCCACATATTGATTGGAGCTTCCATACTGTTAAAGGTCTAGACCGGTCAGAGTTTGTAAACTGTGTTCAGGAAAGTTCTTCAAATCAATTTATAGATGTACCAACTAGATATGGTGCAATATTAGATCTCCTATTAGGTAACGGTTTAGGACAAGTCACGGTAGTGTGTGTAGGGGAACATTTTGTATCTAGTGTTCATAACATCATTATTTTGAACTTGGCCATGGATAAAGATAGATCAGATCTTCCAGTTGAGATACTAAACTGGAAAAAGGGCGAATTTGAAGAAATGAGAAATGATCGAAAAAGCGTGGATTGGAACAGGTTGTTGTCCAACAAGGAAGTGATTGGTAAGTGGAAGGCCTTCAAAGGAGAAATTTTACGAGTGCAGAGTTTGTGTCTTCCTGTCAGGATTAAATGCAAAGGGAATAAGAATAGGGACCTTGGTTTTCGAGGGATATTGGAAATCTGATAAAGAAGAAGAGATAGATTTATGAAAGTTATAAGCAAGAAGGAGAAAATAAGGTGCTTGAGAAGTTTTCAAAGTGAGTGATAAAATTGGTCCTCTTGAAGAACAGAGCATTCGGCTATGTATGGAGCCAAAAGAAATGGGGGAGATCTTCATTGTTTTTTTTTTTAGCAAATGTATTTACTAACGAACTGCAAGGAGTCTATGGAAATAAGGCAAACAAGTAGTGAGGTCACAGACCCTCAACAGTTGAAGAGGAGGATGTGCTTGCTGTCTTGAGGCAAATCAGAGTAAATCATTCCCCAGGAACAGACTGCGTGTTCCCTCGGACCTTGAAGGAGAGTAGTGTTGAAATTGCAGGAGCCCTGACAGATATATTGGAAACTTTGGTATCCACGGGTGAGTTGCCGGAGGATTGGAGGGTAGCTCATGTTGTTCCGTTGTTTAAAAATAACTGTAAATGTAATCCTGGAAATTATAGGCCGGTACGTTTGACGTCAGTAGTAGGTAACTTATTGGAAGGAGTACTAAGAGATAGGATCTACAGACAGGAATTTATTAGGGAGAGTCAACATGGCTTTGTGCGTGGTAGGTCATGTTTAACCAATCTATCAGAGTTTTTCGAGAGGGTTACCAAGAAAGTAGATGAAGAGAAGGCACTGGATGTTGACTACATGGACTTCAGTATGGTTTTTAACAAAGTCCCGCATGGGAGGTTAGTCAGGAAGATTCAGTCGCTCGGTATACATGGAGAGGAGGTAAATTGGATTAGACATTGGCTCAATGGGAGAAGTCAGAGAGTGTTAGTGAAGGATTGCTTCTCTGAGTGGAGGCCTGTGACTAGTGGTGTGTCACAGGGATCAGTGCTGGGTCTATTGTTATTTGTCATCTATATCAATGAACTGGATGATAATGTGGTGAATTGGATAAGCAAATTTGCAGATGATACAAAGACTGGTGGTGTAGTGGACGGTGAGGAAGAGTTTGAAAGCTTGCAGAGGGATTTGGACCAGCTGGAAAAATGGGATGACAAATGAAAGATGGAGACCCTAATGCAGACAAATGCGAGGTATTGCACCTTGGAAGGCAAAGAAAAACTAATGCAGAGCAAACAAAGGTAAATGGTAGGGCACAGAGGAGTGCCGAAGATCAGAGGGATCTGGGAATACAGGTACATAATTCCCCAAAAGTGGCGTCACAGGTAGATAGGGTCGTAAACAGATCTCTCGGCAAATTGAACTTTATAAGTCAAAGGACTGAGAATAAGAGTTGGAATGTAATGGCGAGGTTTTATAAGACATTGATGAGGCCGAATTTGAGTGTTGCGTGTAGTTTTGGTCAACTAATTAGAGGAAGGATATTAATAAGGTTGAAAGACTGCAGAGAAGGTTTACTAGGATGTTGCCGGGACTTGAGAAACTGAGTTACAGAGAAAGGTTAAATAGGTTATGGTTTTATTCCCTGGAGTGTTGAAGATTGAGCGCTGATTTGATAGAGGTATATAAATTTATGGTGTGTATCGATAGAGTGAATGCAAGCAGGATTTTTCAACTGAGTTTAGGGGAGAAAAAAGAAACAAAGGACATGGGTTAAGGGTGAAGGGTGAAATGTTTAGAGGGCTCATTAGCAGGGGCTTCTTCACACAGAGAGTAGTGGGAGTGTGGAATGAGCTGCCATTTGAAGTGGTGAATTCAGGCTCACTTTTATCATTTAAGAAAAAGCTTGAACAGCTACATGGATGAGTGGGTTATGCAGGGATATAGTCTAGATGAAGGTCAGTGGTACTAGGCAGTAACAATGGTTCGGCACAGCCAAGAAGGGCCGAAAAGCCTGTTTCTGTGCTGTAATGTTCTATGGTTCTTGATTGTCAGTTGTGTGTCGGTATCACGTTGAGCTCTGTGTTGATGGGGGTTGTGTCGGGATCACCGTGAGGGATGTGTCCTAGTCATTGTATGCGGCCCGTCAGTACCACAGTGAGGGGTGTCTTGGTATCAGAGTGAAGGTGTTTCGGGTTAATGTTGGGAATGAGTCGTTGTTACAGTAGCCATTTTTATTCTCTACGGCTTGGTCGTTCTGACCGGTGTTAAACTCACCATGAATCCTCCAGCAGATACCCGTGATAATGAGGGTCGCTGCTAAAACGCAGATTAGCCAAATGCTTGAGTCTGATCGGTCTCTCGGTGCGGGTCGTTCACTTCCCATGTCGTCTGTGGAAAAATCGTTCCTTGACATTGTTAATAGTCATTTTCTCTGATCATGTCCACCCCTGCTCTTCCCAATCTCTGAATTCAAATCAGTATCTCCACTCCTGAAGAACAGTGAAGGGAAATTACAGAAACGAACAGGCCCTTCGGCCACAATTTTCTGCTATACCAGTGAAGTCCTTTCGGCCTAAGCAATGTCCATCTCCCTCCAATCCCTATACACGCTCCTGCCTGTCACCGTTCCAGAGAAATACACCGTCTGTCTGGTCTCCCTGTATCTCTCATAATGATATAGACCTGTATCTCCTCCCACCTCAGTCTCCGCCGCTCTAGACTAATACACCGTCTGTCTGGTCTCCCTGTATCTCTCATAATGATATAGACCTGTATCTCCTCTTACCTCAGTCCCCACCGCTCTAGACTAATATACCGTCTGTCTGGTCTCCCTGCATCTCTCATAATGATATAGTCCTGTATTTCCTCCCACCTCAGTCCCCGCCCTCTAGACTAATACACCGTCTGTCTGGTCTCCCTGTGTCTCTCATAATGATATAGACCTGTATCTCCTCCCACCTCGGTCTCCGCCGCTCTATAGAAATACACCGTCTATCTGGTCTCCCTGTATCTCTCATAATGATATAGACCTGTATCTCCTCCCACCTCAGTCCCTGCCGCTCTAGACTAATACACCTTCTGTCTGGTCTTCCTGTATCTCTCTTAATGATATAGACATGCATCTCCTCCCACCTCAGTTCCCGCCGCTATCGACTAACACACCGTATGTCTGGTCTCCCTGTATCTCTCATAATAATAATTGTGGTGGATAATTGTTTATCGGGATGGAGGCCGGTGACTTAGTGGTGGATAATTGTTTATCGGGATGGAGGCCGGTGACTAGCGGTGTGCATCAGGGATCTGCTTTGGGCCCAATGTTGTTAGGAATATACATAAATGATCTGGATGATCGGGTGGTAAAGATTAGTAAGTATGCCGATGATACTAAGGTAGGAGGTGTTGGGGATAATGAGGTGGGGTTTCAAAGCTTGCAGGGAGATTTATGCCGGTTAGAAGAATGGGCCGAACGTTGGCAGATGGAGTTTAATGCTGAGAAATGTGAGGTTCTACATTTTGGCAGGAATAATCCAAATAGAACATACAGGGTAAATGGTAGGGCATTGAGGAATGCAGTGGAACAGAGAGATCTAGGAATAACAGTGCATAGTTCCCTGAATGTGGAGTCTCATGTAGATCGGGTGGTGAAGAAGGCTTTTGGAACGCTGGCCTTTATAAATCAGAGCATTGAGTACAGAAGTTGGGATGTAATGTTAAAATTGTTCAAGGCTTTGGTAAGGCCAAATTTGGAATATTGTGTACAGTTCTGGTCACCGAATTATAGGAAATATATCAATAAATTAGAGAGAGTGCAGAGACGATTTACTAGGATGTTACCTGGGTTTCAGCACTTAAGTTACAGAGAAAGGTTGAACAAGTTAGGTCTCTATTCATTGGAGCGTAGAAGGTTGAGGGGGGATTTGATCGAGGTATTTAAAATGTTGAGAGGGATAGATAGAGTTGACGTGAATAGGCTGTTTCCATTGAGAGTAGGGGAGATTCAAACGAGAGGACATGATTTGAGAGTTAGGGGGCAAAAGTTTAAGGGAAACACGAGGGGGTATTTCTTTACTCAGAGAGTGATAGCTGTGTGGAATGAGCTTCCTGTAGAAGTAGTAGAGGCCAGTTCAGTTGTGTCATTTAAGGTAAAATTGGATAGGTATATGGACAGGGAAGGAGTGGAGGGATATGGGCTGAGTGCGGGTAGGTGGGACTAGGTGAGATTAAGAGTTCGGCACGGACTAGGAGGGCCGAGATGGCCTGTTTCCGTGCTGTAATTGTGATATGGTTATTTGGTTATATGGTTAATGATATAGACCTGTATCTCCTCCCACCTCAGTCTCTGCCACTCTAGACTAATAAACCGGTTGCCTCGTTTACCTGTGTCTCTCGTGATGATACAGACCTGTATCAGTCTCCCCACAGACTCCGCCGGTCTGGAGGATTGCACAGTTGGTCTGGTCTATCTGCTTATAGATTATACTGTCTATTCCAGGGAGCGTCCCGGTGTATTTCTTCTGCATGCTCTCCGAAGACCCCCACACTCTTCCCGTAACCGGGGACCAGACCCCAATGTATGCACTCGGAACCGTTAAACTCTGTCCCAATTCGTATCTGTCATTTCGCTCGTTTCCCCGGCTCTCCACAGTTTTCACAATGTGTGTATCCCAACAGTGTACACTGAAGTCGCCCTCTCACTCAACACTTCCCACCGTTGACGGTCTGGGCCTTTCCTTTGGGCATGGAGTTTAAATGGCGCTTGTGCTTCAAATTACCCGTTGTACCTTTGCAGAAAAATAGCCTCTCCCAATCCACCTATTACAGAGGAGTTTGGCCACAAGAATATTCTTTTCTGGCTGTTTATCCCCGTTCAGCCTCCTGACTATTACCCAGTTTCCTCAGTCCTACACGGTGGGTCTAACTACTTGCCAATATGCCCTCCTTATCACCCCTCTCAGCTGCCCCAATAACCCGGAGTTCATTCAGTTCCAGGTCCAGCTCCTTAACCCCGAGTGTTAGAAGCGGCATCCGAATGCACTTCTCACTGCTGAAGTCATCAGAGACACTGGAGATCTCCCTGCCGTCTCGCGTCCGACAAAAGGAGTTTTCAAAGCTCCGGCCAGACATTGCCTACTGCTTCAACTGTCCGATTATAAGGAAGGAAACAATAAATTCACTGAAAGAAATCTATAAACAGTTCTGTGCCTTCTCTCACCCTGTACTCTCCTTGAAGTTTGAAAGAGCGAAAGCACCAAATCCCCACGATAGCACTGCCCACTCCAGTAATGGCCTCTCCGCTTGCACCGGCCATATATTTATTTGCTCTTGCTAATGAATCCCGGACTCTGAGTAGTTGCTTTTTAAATGCAGATTCTTTCTCTAATTGTTGCTTTTCATGGCCACTCGCCGAGCCGTGTGAGTGACATTTATCTGGCTCCTGATCTCTGTTTGGAGACACCGAAATCACCTGCCTCTCTGACTCAGACTCAGAGAGAGGGTCACTCCATACCATCCCATCACCCTCACGGAGTCGGACCCAGTGAGACCTCTCCCACAATGACCCAGTACAAGATTCCCTGGTTAAGCATGCAGTGAAGATCTCTCCACATTGTGCTATCACACCCGTGTACAGACACAGAGAGAAGCTCCCTCTTTCTCGTCCCAAATACATTCTGGGCGTCAGTCAAGAAATGAAGCGTACTACACAACGCTCTAACGCACACACACCCGGAGTTAGACACTGAGTAATTCTCCCTCCACACCGTCGCATCACACACTACCAGGGTTCAGCCACAGAGGGGAGCTCCATACACACTGTCTCGTATCACTCTCTTGGGATCAGACATTTTGTGAAGTCCGCCCCTTTCCCCATGCTCCATCCAGGCTCACGCTACCGGGTTTCAGAAAATAAATGCCGAAGCTCCCTCCCCTCTCACCATCGCCAGCACTTCGGCGTTCCAGCAGTGTGTGTGTGTGTGTGTGTGTGTGTGTGTGTGTGTGTGTGTGTGTGTGTGTGTGTGTGTGTGTGTGTGTGAGTGTGTGTGTGTGTGTGTGTGTGTGTGTGTGTGTGCCTGTGAGTGCGTGTGTGCGTGTGTGTGTGCTTGTGTGTGTGTGTGTTTGTGTTTGTGTGTGTGTGTGTGTTTGCGTGTGTGTGTGTGCGTGTGTGTGTGTGCGTGTGTGTGTGTGCGTGTGTGTGTGTGTTTGTGTGTGTGTGTGTGAGAGAGAGAGAGAGAGAGAGAGAGAGAGAGAGAGAGAGAGAGAGAGAGAGAGAGAGAGAGAGAGAGAGAGAGAGAGAGAGAGAGAGAGAGAGAGAGAGAGAGAGAGGGAGAGAGAGGATGCGGTGTGGAGAACAGAGGCCGGAATGGTTGGAGAGCGCTTTGCTGGGAAGAGGTGTTGAGATTACAGCCACTGAGGAAATTGGAGTGGAACCACATGATCGGATCAACCGCACAGAGCACTGGAGAGTTTGAGAAGCGAGAGGTCGATATTCGGGTGGAAAGAGGGAGGAGTGACAACAGACCTTAACTCTCCCACTCCCTCATCAATCTTCGCTCTGAACACAGAGCAGGAGGGGCGTCGTCGAGTGGGTCATGGAGGCATGGAGGGGTGCATTGGAGGTATGTGATAACGGAGACTAGCTGGGTTGTAGGAGAGGGCTATGTGCCGCATGCGCGGAAGGATAAGGAGGTGGGTCCGTTACGCAGACATGGAGGTTTGTTAGCGAGGAGACGGCCAATAGATGCGGGGAGGTGAGTGTCAGTATTATGACGCAGGCCGTGACGGTGTATCAGTGTCGCGATGAAGGACGTGTCGGTGTCACGGTAAGGGGTGTTTCGTTGCTGAGGTGACGCGTGTGTCAGTCCTTTGGCAGACTTTTAGTACACTAAAATCCCTCTCTCCTTTAACACTTCCCACTATTCACTGTATAGGTCGTTCCATTCTACACTGAGATTAAACTGAGCTTGGGTTTCAAGTTACAAAAAGCACCTTTACCAGACAAAAAACAACTTGGCCAAATCCACACTTTGTAGATTCATTCTGATCGAAGGTAAAATTCGCCATTCTCCAATTTAGAATCCAAACCCGAGGGCCGGACCAATCCTTTTTCATAAACTCCTTGAAATGAATGGCAATTTGATCACCAGATTAAAGGCGATCCCTTGCACAAACCTCTGACACCTGCCTTGTCTCATTCCGCAGTAGGAGATCAAGTATTGCTCTCTCTCTCTCGTTGTGACTTCTCCGTACTGATTAAGGAATCTTCCCTGAACAATTTGACAAGCTCTCTCCCACTGGTCCTTTTGCATTTTGGGACTCAGTTAACACATGGAAAGCTGAAATATCCCGCTATTAGAATCGTATACTTCAGCAACAGTCTGCGATCTTTCCACAGGTTTGTTTATCCTAATCCAGCAGAATGTTGTCTGGACTACAATGTAGCCTCATGATCACGGCCATACATTTCTTATTCCTCATTTCCACCGATAAAGCCTCACTTAGACGAGTTATCTTGTCTGTTCTGACTGTGAACTGCTGACATATTCTCTGCCCAGTCATGTCACCCCTTCTCCTGTAATCCTTCCGCTTTCTGCCGTCTAAAAATAGGGAACCCCGAAATTACGCGCTGTTCCGCTTTTTCCTCTTGCAACCACGTCTCAGTCATGGCCGGAATACCATATCTCAGTGTGTGGATCCCTGCCCTGAGCAGCTCAGCTGTCTTTCTTTAAAGCTCGTGCTTTGAAATAACCCTTTGATTCCCGTCTCCGTCTGAGGTCTTTACAACATCTATCTCCACACCAACTCCGCTATCTGCTCTGGAACTCTGAATCCCATCCCCCTGCTATTCGAATTCACCAACTCACACGAAAACTCTCATGTCCAGTGCTGGCAAACAATCAGTTCCCCTCCAGTTTATGTGCAAACCGTCCTCCATCTCTTTTGTACAGATCCCAACTTCCTTTGAAAAAACACAATGATGTCAAATTTTGAAACTCTCCCACCTACGTCAACACTTTAGCCACGTGCTAATCTGTAGGGTCTTCCTATGCCTGGCCTCACGGGGACGGGCAGTTGTCCTGTCCTTTAATTTGATTGGTAAATCCCTGATCTCACTCTGGAAATCCACCACTATATTCATACCGATGTCCTTGGTACCGTTATGGACCAGGACCTCTGGCTGCTCACTCACCCATTTAAGAATCATAGAGAAGGAATGGTGTGCTGAGGGAAGAGGAAGGAAGGGGAGATAACTGGAGGCCACAGAAAGGGCGTTCTAATTGCAGCCTTTGGAGAAGAACTTGTGAGTTACCATTTCCTTGCTCCCTACATCTGATCGGAGTCTTTTTAAACACCGAAATCCACTGACCCATGACTATGAGTCAGAGACAGAGCGAGATTCCCTCCGTACAACACCATCGCACAGGCCTGGAAACATACACAGAGTAACGCTCCCTGCGCAACGATCCATCACACACTCCCGGGGTGAGACATGTGAAGTAACTCCCGCACCATCGCAGCACACTCTACTGGAGTCAGAAACAGTTCGCAACCCTCTCCCTCCTCCGTTCTCCCCACTCACCCATACCCAGCCTTTCGGCGTTCCGGTGGTCTCGAATTGTGTGTGTGTCTCTCGGAGATGGTGAGTGCGTGTTTGTGACCAGTTGGTGTACTGCGGGAAGAGGAAGGAAGGGGAGGAGAGAGGAGGCCAGGGAAAGGGTGTTACGATTGCAGATCCTGATACAAGTGGTGTGCAACCACATGACCAGCCTGTGCATAGAGAGCATTGGAGAAGCTCACAAGATATCGTGGAAAGGGGGAACTGTAATACTAAATGTCATCTCTTCCTCATACTCCCCACAATTGCCTGAGACACATAGAGAGGGGAGAGTAGGGAGCTGAGGAGGGGGGCGTCGTAGATAGGGAGTGTTTAGCAGTTGGAGTGTATCACGAAGACGGGGAGGGGCGTAGGGAACGCCCGGCATGATGGAGAAGGTGCAATGTACAGGAAAGTCACTGGGTCACAGAGACGGGGTTGCATGTAACCGAGGGATGGATGACAGAGACGGGAGTAGTGTAGTGGAGACAGTGTGTCACGGTAAAGGGTACAGAGGAGACAGGGTAGTTAAGAAAGCTTATGGGGTGCTAGCTTTCATAAGTCGAGGGACAGAATTTAAGGATCCCGAGGCAATGATGCAGCTGGATAAAACTCTGGTTAGACCACTCTTGGAGTACTGTGTCCAGTTCTGGTCGCCTCACTATAAGAGGGATGTGGAAGCATTGGAAAGGGTACAGAGTAGAATTACCAGGATGCTGCCTGGTTTAGAGAGTATGCACAATGATCAGAGATTAAGGGAGCTAGGGCTTTACACTTTCGAGAGGAGGATGAGAGTTGACATGATAGAGGTGTACAATAAATTAAGTGGAATAAGCAGAGTGGACAGCCAGTGCCTCTTCCCCAGGGCACCACTGCTCAGTACAAGAGGACATGGCTTTACGGTAAGGGGATGGGAAGTTCAAGGGGGATATTAGAGGAAGGTTTTCTACTCAGAGAGTGTTTGGTGCGTGGAATGCACTGCCTGAGTCAGTGGTGGAGGCAGAGACATTAGCGAAGTTTAAGAGTCTACTGGACAGGTATATGGAGGAATTTAAGTTGTGGGGTTATATGGGACACAGTGTTTGAAGGTCGGCACTACATTGTGGGCCGCTGGGCCTGTAATGTGCTGTACTATTCTATGTTCTATGTAACTGGGAGTTGTGTAGGAGTGGGAGTGTTTGATGGAGTTGGGGAGGTGTTTTGGAGAGGAGGGTGTTATGTTTACGGGGAAGAGTGTTTTAGAGTTACAATGCAGGTCGTGACTCTGTCGCCTCACAACAGGAAGGATATACAGATAGAATTCATGGTTAGACTCTTGGTTCTGTGGAGGGTCAGAGAGATCTGTGGACTCTGTGTTTGAGAAAGCCTATGGTGTATTGGCCTTTAACAATTGTGGGACTGAATTCAGGAGCCGGGAGGTAATGTTGCAGCTATATAGGACCCTGGTCAGATCACTCATGGAGTACTATGCTCAGTTCTGGTCGCCTCACTACCGGAAGGATGTGGAAGCCATATAAAGGGTGCAGAGGAGATTTACAAGGATGTTGCCTGGATTGGGGAGCATGCCTTATGAGAATAGGTTGAGTGAACTCGATATTTTCTCCATGGAGCTACGGAGGATGAGAGGTGACCTGATAGAGGTGTACAAGATAATGAGAGGCATTGATCGTATGGCCAGTCAGCGAGATTTTCCCAGGGATAAAATGTTTGACACAAGAGGACACAGATTAAGATGCGAGGGAGTAGTTACAGAGGATATGTCAGGGGTAAGTTGTTTTACTCAGAGAGTGATGAGTGCGTGGAATGGGCTGCCGGCAATTGTGTTGGAGGCAGATACGAAAGCGTCTTTTAAAAGACCTTTGGATATGGAGCTTAGAAAAATAGAGTGCTATAGGTAAGCCTAGTAATTTCTAGGCTAGGGACATGTTCGGCAAAAAATCATAGGCCGAAAGACCAGTATTTTGCTGTAGGTTTTCTATGTATCTGTGTATTCATGGATATTCACGTAGTTGAATGACGATTTCTCTTAGATTGCATAGAAACCGTATTTTATGCACAGGTCGCAACTTCCGTGAAAGAGAATCCAAAGATCCAGCTGTCTGTTCCTCATTCCTGCTCCAACACCTTAGTCACGTGTTAATCTGTATTATCCTCCCTTGCCTTCTGAGCCACTGAACTGATCTCATCGCTGGAGTCCTGACCTGTCAGACATATTTCTAATTGTACATCAGCACCGCTCTCCTCCCACCCAGAAGTAGGAAAAGTGGTATACGTGTTATTGAGGAGATTGCCCACAGCAGGCACTCTGCACTGGGCCTGGCTTTTAAACCGGTTTCATCCTCCTGACTGTCACCCAGTTTCCTGTGAACTGCACATTGGGTCAAACTAACTCCCATATGTCCCCTCTATCAGCTCCTCAGTTTAACGAATGATTCCGAGATCACCCCGTTCCAGTTCCAGACCCTTAATGGGGACTGTTCGACACTGCATCTGGATGCCGTTCCCACAGATAAAGTCGTCAGAGACACTGGAGGTCTCCATTTCGTGCCACGTCTTACAAGCGGAGCATTCAACTCTCCTGCCAGGCATGTGTTCTGCTTTAACTGTTCAATTATAAAGAAGGAAACAATCAATATACTGAAACCAAACCTACCAAGTGTTTGCACCTGCCTTATCTTTATTTTCCCTTGCTAATGAAACAGTTTCGTTGAATTGTTGTTGGTAAAACAAATGCGAGGGGCTGCTTTTGAAACCACACATTCTTCCCGCTCATATTATCTGATTGGAAGCTGTCCCAACGGCTCCCTTCATACACCAGCATTACACACTCCCGGGGTCAGACACACAGTGAATCTCCATCCTCACCGTCCCATCACACAATACCGGGGTCAGACACAAAGTGAATCTCCCTGCGCACCGTCACATCACACAGTCCCGGGTTCAGACACAGAGTGAATCCCCCTACACCCCGTACCATCACACACTCCTGGGGTCAGACACAGAGAGAATCTCCCTCCGCACCGTCCCATCACACATTCCCGGGGTCAGACACAGAGTGAATCTCCCTCCACACCGTCCCATCACACACTCCCGGGGTCAGACAGAGTGAAGCTCACTCCACATCGTCCCATCACACAATCCCGGGGTCAGACAAAGATTGAAGCTCCCTCCACACCGTCACATCACACACTCCCGTGGTCAGTTACAGAGCGAATCTCCCTCCACACCGTCCCATCACATACTCCCGGAGACAGACACAGAGTGAAGCTCTCTCCACACTGTCCCAACGCACACACTCGGGGTCAGACATAGAGCGAATCTCCCTCCACACCTTCCCATCACACACTCCCATGGTCAGACACAGAGTGAATCTCCCTCCACACCTTCCCATCAAACACTCCCGGGGTCAGACACAGAGTAAATCACCCTCCACACCGTTCCAACACTTACTCCAGTGGTCAGACACCAAGTGAATCTCCCTCCACACCGTTCCAGCAGACACTCCCGGGGTTAGACACACAGTGAATCTCCCTCCACACCGTCCCTTCACACACTCCGGGGTCAGACACAGAGTGAAGCTGCCTCTACACCGTCCCATCACACATTCCCGTGTTCACACACAAATTGAAGGTCCTTTCACACCGTCCCATCACAGACTCCGGTGGTCAGACACTGAGTGACGCTCAATTAGCAACGATCAATCACACCACCCATGGTCAGACACGGGCTGAGGCCCCCTCCACACTCTAACATCACATTTTCCCTGTTGCAGACACAAAGTGAAACCTCCTCTTCCTCGTCTCGTCACGCACTTACGGTTCAGAAGTTATGTGCCGGTCCCCTCCAACCATTCATTTCGAGAGGACTGGAATGTAGAAAAGAGGATGTAATTTTAAGACCTAATAAGGAACTATGAGGCCACGTTGGCAGCATTGTGAGCAGGTTCTGATCCCTTATCGAACAAAGTATGTGCTCCTATTGGAAAGGGTTCAAATCAGATTCACGAACACGATTCCAGGATTGGACGGCTGGTCATATGAAGGCAGTTTGATGTCTCTAAGGACTGTGCTCGCTGGAATTCAGTGGAATGTGTGATCAACTATTGAAAGCTCTCGGATGGTGAAATGCCATGGCAGAGTGGATGTGGAAAGATTTTTTTTCCTCTTTTAGGGCAGTCTAGGACCAGAAGACGCAGCTTGGAATAGAGGACATCTTTTATAATGGATATGAGGCGGATCTTCTGCGCCAGAGAGCGGTGAATCTGCGGAATCCAAAACGCTGGCAACGGTGGAGGCCGAGACATTCGGAACCTTAAGGCTTTTTTGAAAAATTTCTCATTATTCAAGGCAGGAAGGTGTAGCTGGAGAAGGCGGTAGACTGGAGCTGAGAGGAGAATGGATCAGCCAAGATGAAATGGCGAGCAGTCCCGATGTCCTAATTCTGCTCCTATGTCGTGTGGGTTTAATTGAAGTTCCTGGGTTACTGTGTGTCAGCAACTCAAAGGATCTATAGTGGATCCAACACGTTCACGCAAACACAAATAAGTTGTCACGTGGCCGAATGAACTTCCGGAACGTCCAGTCCCCGGACTTCGGTTACCTGTCGCTGTCCCTTCAAAACTGAGACTCGCAATTATTCACTGACACATTTCTTCATGGAAATTTAGAACCAAAAGTCATCTTGCCGAGCACTCACTACTCAACCGTATGAGTTCCATTTCTCGACTACTGTTTGTCATGTCGTCTTTGGTTTGTGTTAGTTTCGTCTTGTTTACTTCGAGTCTGGTTCTGAATTAATTCCAGACCTTCCTCTGCAGTAGGGTTCAACACGATCCATAGCTGTCTTATTGCAGAAGGGATCACAGCTTTAGGATTTGAGGACATGCGGTCTCTCATTGATACTTCAATGGATTTACGGTGGAGAGCGTTCTGTCATGTCGCATCTCCGCCTGTTGTGGGGTTTGCAACACACAGAACCGCAGGAAGCTACAGAGGGTTCCGGACTCAGTCAACACCCCTCCCCACTATCCATGACATTTTCAAGAGGCCATGCCTTGAAAGTGCGGCATCCATCCCGGGAGAAGCTCCATGCTCGTTGCTATCATCAGGGAGGAGTCACTGGAGCCTGAACACCCACACACATCGATTTAAGGGACAGCTTCTTCCCCTGCACCATCACATCTTCGAACACATGAGCATTAACTCGACATTTGTGTTGTATTTACCATCTATATTTAATTAACACTAATTTTTCATTTTACGCATACTGTTGTAGCGAAAGAACAAATCCCAGTCCTTATAAGCTACACATAATACATCAAGTAGTGATTCCGGTGTAAAATATCCGATGCGGGTGGACGGGACATTTGACACGCAGGGCTCCACGGGTCTGGGCACTGAGTACGGGAGCCGGGAGGGCACGTTGCAGTTGTACAAGAGACTGGTGAGAGTTCATACACTGAGTTATGAAGAGAGATCAGGAAGGTTGGGATTTTTGTCCTCACAGTCTTGGGGGTGAACATTCGGAGCTGAGAGGCAGAGACAGAGTGAATGCGCACAGAATCTTTAACAGGGGTGGGGGAATCGAGAGAAAGAGGGTATAGTATTGATCTGAGTGGTTAGAGATGGGTGCGAGAGATCGGGGAGCCGGAGGAGTTCGAGTGAACAGAGGGGAGGGAGAGAGTAGGATGGTGAAAGGGAGAGCAAGGGGAATGGAGGGGAAAGAGTTTTGCAGGGGGAGCGGAGAAAGAGAGCGGGTGAGAAAGGGCGAGGATATAGGAGAGGAGAGAGCTGGGGGCAGAGAGGGTGTCGAAGTGGCGAACAACGGGACATGGGGATATTATGAGAAAAAATGGTACATATGGGGAGATAGGTTTGTGGGTGTGTGGTGGGGAGAATGGGGTTGCAACAAGAGGAAGCGAATATATTACGAGGGAGGGTAGAGAAGATGAGGCGGGAATTTGGGACGATCGCTTGAGTGAGTGGAGGAGAGAGAAGGCGGAAAAATACGAGGTTGTCACTTGATTCAAGTCGGTCCCAGGGTCTGTTGACAGAGACCCTGGAACTTTACAGGGATATCCCAGCACAAAGGTACAGCCTTATCGCAGACGAAACGTTGAGCCCGATTGCAATGGCAACCCCGTACGGACGAGTCGCACTCACTACAGGCGTACATTCCTGAGTTAATCCTGTACAAGAGACCAGCGGCCACATTGCTGTCGGAGAGCGTTAAACATGTTCAACACAGACAAAACAGCTCCAGACGACACCCGAGACCATCGCCAAACTATTGCCATTAAACCGCCCTCTCCTCACAATCCTTTGTCAGCCTCCAAACTAATCACACGATTTCCCTATTTCCCCACTGCCTCACTGTCTCCGCACAGTCCTGTGTCAACCTCCAAACTAGTCCCAAAAATCCACTCTCTGCCACAGCTCTGTATCGGTCCTCAAGCAATTCCCACTGACCCACTCTTTCCCCACACTGCCGATTGACTGCAATTTTGCCCCCCTCAACACCCTCTCCTCAGTACACATTGCCTCTGTTTGTAACCAGTTACCTCATCTTCAGCACTATTGTCAGCCAATGCCGATCCTTCTGCATTGAAATGTGTGCAGCCCAGGACAATATTTGCACTGACCTCGACCATCTGAATACTACCTCTGTTTGAGTTTTTCCCACAGTCCGCCTCGACAGCCTCTCCAATAATTGTTCTGGCACTCTGCTTCCGATCTCTCTGGAACTAGTTGTCACCCATGAGTGTATGCAATTAGAGGTGTATAAAATAATGAGAGGCATTAATCGTGTAGATAGTCAGAGGCTTTTTTTTCCCCCAGGGCTGAAATATTTTCCACTAGAGCACATAGGTTTAAGGTGCTCTGGAGTTGGAACAAAGGAGACGACAGGGTTAAACATTTTACTCAGAGAGTGGTGAGTTCGAGGAATGGGCTGCCGGCAACGACGATGGAGGCGGATGCGATACAGCCTTTTAAGAGACTTTTGGATAGGTATATGGAGCTCAGAAAAATAGAGGGCTATGGGTTACCCTAGTAATTTCTAAGGTAGGGACATGTTCGGCTCAACTTTGTGGGCCAAGGGGCCTGTATTATGCTGTAGGTTTTCTATGTTTTTATGTTTTTTTTCAAACTGTATAATCTTGCCGGATCTTGCCTGAGTAGCACGTGGTTCGAGTTTGAAAACTGAGATCACTACCCTGGAGATCCTGCCTTTAACCGAACTCCCTGTCCTCCCTCGTCACTGGTCCTACCTATGTTGTTGGTAGTCAAATGGGAAAGGATATCGCTTTCTCCCCACTGGGCCTTGGACGATCTGGACAATTGCAATACCTACATCATGCTGCGGTTTATTGAGACGCCCAGGAATTCAGCACAATCATTTCCTCAGTTCTTATCAACAAGCTCCAAATCCCGGGCATTGCATCTCTCTCTCTGCTGCAGAATGTTTTACTTCCTCATCGGGAAACCACACTCGGTGTAGATCGGCCATACCAGCTCCGATCAACAAGCAGCGTTGAAGTAGCAGATTCGCACTCACAGACACTCACAGTGACATCCACTGCCTCTCCTGTGACCAGTCGGTTTGTTACTCGCTCTGGGAACTCTAACAGGCTTGTCCGGCAAGATTCACACTCACAGTGACATCCACTGCCTCTCCTGTGTCCACTCGGTTTGTTACTCCCTCCGAGAACTCCAACAGGCTTGTCCGGCAAGATTCACACTCACAGACACTCACAGTGACATCCACTGCCTCTCCTGTTGCCACTCGGTTTGTTACTCCATCTGAGAACTCCAACAGGCTTGTCCGGCAAGATTCACACTCACAGACACTCACTGTGACATCCACTGCCTCACCTGTAGCCACTCGGTTTGTTACTCCCTCTGAGAACTCTAACAGGCTTGTCAGGCAAAATTTGTATTCACAGAAACTATGCTGACATTCACTTTTTTTCTTATTCCTTTCAAAGGACCCCAAACCTTATCCTTAGTAACAGAGACTGATATTTTCTCAGCCAGGTGATGCTCATTTTGAAAACGACTTCATCATCCAACTTCACACTCACTGTTGCTAACTTACATGCCCTTCCCTTGATTTTAATGTAGTCTCTCGTCCGCCGCGGATGCCATATGAGAACTTCTCTATCTCTGGGGCATATCTATCCCGCGCCTTGTGAACTGTTCCCAGAAACTCCACCCAACGCTGCTCTGCCGTGATCGCCCCCAGTAACCTCCTCCAATCCACCTGGGCAAGCTCCTCTCTCATGCGTCTGTCATTCCCTTCATTCCATTGTGATAGAAACATGAAAGGTATAAAAAGCAAAAAGTAAGAGTGGAGTGAATTGAAGCGAAGAAAATTCAAGTGTAAAGAGAGAAACATGACAAGATTTTAAAGGCACAATGAGTGTAAAGTCACTTTATCTGAATGTCCGTAGTTTTCCAAATAAGATCGGAGAACTTGTACAAATTAGTACAAATGGGAATGATTTAGTGGCCATTATAGAGACGTGGCTGCAGGGTGAAGAGGACTGGGAGTTCAGTATCCAAAGGCATCAGGTAATACCGAAAGATAAGCAGGAAGGTCAAGGAGGTGGATTAGCGCTCTTAATTAAGGATGAGATCAGAGAGACAGTGAGAGCCAATATACGGTAAGATTTGAGGAGCAGAATGTTGAATCCATCTGGTTAGACATAGTTCATTCATTCAAACACGAAGAAGGTGCCATGTTCCCGACTGAACATCCAGGTTTCAGCACTTCCATTCCCCGGAGTGTGTGTCGCTGTCACTTTCCCTTGAAGGCTCAGGCAGCCAATTATTGCCTGTTAGCAACCCTCCCCTCCACCGAGAACATGTTCAATAAGGAATGCCTCCATCATCACCACATCCATCACCGAGGAAATGCCGGTGAAATTCCCCGGACTCCAGCCGGAAAAAGCCCTGTGCTCATCGGTACCATCGGGGAGGGGGTACAGGCGTCTGAAAACTCAACAATTTACAAGCAGTTGCTTCCCCTCCGCCATCAGATTGCGAAAGCTCTCTGAACACTTAAGCACTCCCTCGGTATTCACCTTTATGCAGTATTTATTAATTTCCCAATTTATGTTAATTTTACATCTTTGCAGCGTGCTGAGCTCACGTTGAAGTTGTAGAAGGCGTCACTGCGGCCGCGCTTGGAGGGCGGTGTTTAGTTCCAGTCGCCCTCCTGTAGGAAAGATGACACTGAGGTGGAAAGAGTGCACAGGGAGAATTACGAGGATGTTGCCGGGTCAGGAGGGTCTGAGTCATGGAGAGAAGACAAGAAGGATGTCTCTATATTCCTTGGAGCGTGGGTATGAAGCGCGGAGGGGCACAGATAGGGTGAATGTGCACAGTCTTTTTCCCCTGGGTTGGGGAGTTGTGAGACAGAGTGCACAGAATTGAGGTGAGAGTGTGTGGAGAGAACCGAGAGAGGAGAGGCAGAGAGGGGGACAGGAGGGGTGGAAAGGGAGTGAGTTAGAGAGAAGAAGAGTAAAAAGAGAAAATCAGTGGAAAGGGGGAGATGTAGAAAGGGTTTGAGAGTTGGGTAGATTGAATGGGGAGAAGTGAGGTGTCGTCAGTTGATTGAAGTCGGCCCCATGGGCTGTTGACAGAAACCTCGGATCTCTTCAGGAATATCCGGGGATAAATGTGCCGATTTCTCGCAGATGAATCTGTGTTTCCATTTGCAGTTATAACTCCCGTACATGCCGCAGTTACTGCAGCTGGTCGATCCATAGGACATCTTGTACAGAAGTTCAGAGGCCACATTCCTATCAAAGAGGTTTAGACAATTTCAATAGAGACAAAACAGCTCCAGCAGACAACCGGAGCCGTCGGCAAACTAATCCCACTAATCTGCGCTCTCCCCACAGCCCCCTGTCAGCCTCGGAACTAATGTCATGATACCGCGCTAAATAAATCCACTTCCTCACACTCTGTGGACAACCCTCTGTCAGTCATCAAACTAATCCCACTGTTCCACACTCCCCACAACACGGATTCTTCCTCCAAACTGATCTCACTGACTCCCTCTGTCCCCACAGATCTGTGTCAGAACTCAAACTAATCCCACTGCCAACTCTCTCCCCACGACCTAGTTTCAGTCTCCAAAATAATCCCACTAACCCACTCCCACACCACAGAGCTGCTACAGTCCAAACCTCACCTGTCCGCGCATTTTCCGATCCAGTATGATACAGATTGATAGACAGCATTAGAAACAAAATTCTGTGAAATGAAATCACATCAGTTAATGTTTAGAACCAAACTCTCTCAATGCATATCCTTGTGAAGGGACGGTACAGAGAGGGAGACACCCATTGACTGAGCTCGGGAGTGTGGAGTGAGCTTCAGTCTAAGTCTGACCCCGGGAGAGTGTGATGGGACGGTGTGGAGGGAGCTTCAGTCTGAGTCTGACCCCGGGAGAGTGTGATGGGACGGTGTGGAGGGAGATTCACTCTGTGCCTTACCCCGGGAGAGTGGGATGGGATGGTGTGGAGGGAGATTCACTACGAGTCTGACCCCGGGACTGTGTGATGGGACGGTGTGGAGGGAGATTCACTATGTGTTGGATCCCGGGAGTGTGTGATATGACGGATTGGAGGGGAATTCACTCTCTGTCTGACCCCGGTAGTGTGCGACGGGCCAGTGTGGAAGGATCTTCCCAGGAGGGTGGGGGGGGGGGGGTGAGGGGGGGTAGGATTGTGTGGAGGGAGAATCACTGTGTGTCGCATCCCGGGATCTCCTGATTATTAATATCTCTTCTCACGGTAAGACATACCTTTTCCTTGTTTGAATTTATTTCGAGGAGCCCTGAATCAAGTTCTGAACATTGTTGCCTCGCTCCATCATAAGTATTTGCGGTCTTGGATATGAAATAACACCGGTCTTCATATTTCATCCAGATCTGGGGACACGTTTGCTCTGAAACTAAGGATAAAGAAATCATGAATCTCCCCCAATAAATCCCGTTGCATCAACTGGGATCAGAAAAAGTTAACCTCCCTCAACACCATCCCATCACACACTCCCGTGTTCAGTCACAGAGTGAAGCTCCCTCCACACCGTCCCATCACACACGCCCAGGGTCAGACACAGAGTGAAGCTCCCTCCACACCGTCCCATCGCACACTCCCGAGGTCACACACAGAGTGAAGCTCACTCCACAACATCCTATCACACACTCCCGCGGTCGGACACGGAGTGAATCTCCCTCCACACCGTCCCATCACACACTCCTGAGGTCAGACACACAGTGAAGCTCCCTCCACAACGTCCCATCACACAGTCCCGGGGTCAGACACAGAGTGAATCTCCTTCCACACCGTCCCATCACACATTCCCGGGGTCAAACACAGAGTGAAGCTCCCTCCACACCGTCCCTTCACACACTCCCGAGGTCACACACAGAGTGAAGCTCACTCCACAACGTCCTATCACACACTCCCGCGGTCGGACACGGAGTGAATCTCCCTCCACACCGTCCCATCACACACTCCTGAGGTCAGACACACAGTGAAGCTCCCTCCACAACGTCCCATCACACACTCCCGAGGCCACACACAGAGTAAAGCTCACTCCACACCGTCCCATCACACACGCCCAGGGTCAGACACAAAGTGAATCTCCCTCCACACCGTGCCATCACACACTCCCGGGGTCAGACACCCAGTGAAACTCCCTCCACACCGTCCCATCACACACATCCTGTGTCAATGTGAAACTCCCTCCACATCGTCCTATCACATTCTTTTGGGATCAGACGTGGAGCAAATCTCACTCCACACAGTCACGTCACTCATTCTAGTAGTCAAACAGAGAACAAAACTCGCTTTTTCCAATCTATCACAGAGAGGACAAACGCAGAGAGAAGCAACTGATGCATCATCTCATCAGAGAGTCAGGATCAGACGCAAATTGATGTAATACAGTACCCGACCGGCCGCATGACGCAGTCCCGGCATCAGACAGTAGGTGTCGCTGTTTGCACACCGTCGCTTCTCACTTTCCAGGTTCAGACACAGAACGAAGCTCCTTGAATGTTCCAACTTCCAGTAATTCCCTCCCCCTCCCTTCCCACATCACAGTTTTAATCACTGGAATTTAGAAGATTAGCGGGGGGGATCTTATTGAAACATATAAAATTCGAAAGGGGTTGGACAGGCTCGAAGCCGGAAGATTGTTTCCGATGTTGGGGAAGTCCAGTACGAGGGGTCAAAGGGCAAAGCCTGTCAGGACCGAGACGAGGTCACACAGAGAGTGGTGAATCTGTGGAATTCTCTGCCACAAGAAACAGTTGAGGCCGGTTCATTGGCTATATTTAAGAGGAAGTTAAGTATGGCCTTTTGGCTGAAGGGATCAGGGGGTATGGAGAGAAAGCAGGTACCGGGTTCTGAGTTGGATGATCAGCCATGATCATACTGAATGGCGGTGCTGGCTCGAGGGGCCCAATGGCGTACTCCTGCAACTACTTTCTGTGTTTCTATGTTTCCTCCTCCTCCTCCAGCTCCCTATCAGATCCCTCATGGTTCCGCTTCCTTCTACTGTCCATAGTGCTTTTCCATTACATTCCTTAGAACCATGGAACACAACAGCACAATGCAGGCCCTTCAACCCTCCATGTTGTGCCGATCAATATAATCTTTAAAAAAAGACTAAACTAAAAGATTAAACCCACACTACCCCATAACCCTCCATTTTTCTTTCATCCGTGTGCTTGTCCAAAAGGCTCTTAAATACCCCGAATGTTTTAGCCTATTGGCGCCCTGGGAAACAGGTACTGACTATCCACCCTATCTATGCCTCTCATAATCTTGCAGACTTCCATCAAGTCCGCTCTCATTCTTCTACGCTCCAAAGAAAAAAGTCCCCGCTCTGCTAACCTTGCTTCATGTGTCTTGATCTCCAAACACCGCAACATCCATAGGGGAGGCTTATTTACCTTTCCTGCCTATCCCCTCGCTGCTTCCCATAACTCTCATCTTGATCTTTCTTCTTACCGGTTTCACATCTAGCACATACCATCCTTACCCTTACCACCCTTCCCCCACGTTCTCTGTAGAGCCCCTGCCCCCACCCCTCAGTCCTGACGAAGGGTCACGGCCATAAAACGTTGACTGTTCCGTTCCCCGGAAGCTGCTCGACCTGCTAAGTTCATCAAGCGTGTTGTGCGTGTTGCTTTCACCGCAACATCTGCAGAGTATTTTGTGCTTAAGCTCCCTCCACACCGTCCTATAACACACTCCCGGGCTCAGACACTAGATGCCGATCATATCACACGGTCCCATCACATTTTCCAGGGTCAAACACAGAGTGAAAATCTCCATCCACACCGTCCCATCACGCACGCCCTGGTTCAGACACATAGTGAATCTCCCTCCACACCGCCCCATCACACACTCCCGGGGTCAGACACAGAGTGAATCTCCCTCCACACCGTCCCATCACACACTCCCGGGGACAGACGCTGAGTTAATCTCCCTCTGCACCGTCCCATCAGACACTCCCGGGGTCAGACATAGAGTGAAACTCACTGCACACAGTCCCATCACACACTCCCGGGGTCAGACATAGAGTGAAACACCCTGCACACCGTCCCATCACACACCCCCGGGGTCGATGAGAAACTCCCTCCACATCGTCCTGTCACATTCTTTTGGGATCAGACGTGGAGCGAAGCTCACTCCGCACAGTCACGTCACTCATTCAAGTAGTCAAACAGAGAGCAAAACCCGCTTCTTCCGAGCAATCACAGAGAGGACAAACGCAGAGAGAAGCTCCTGATGCATCATCTCTTCACACTGTCAGGGTCAGACGCAAAGTGATGTAATACAGTACCCGACCAGCCGAATCTGACAATCCCGCCATCAGACAGTGGGTGTCGCTGTTTGCACGACGTCCCCTCACACTTTCCAGGGTCAGACACAGAACGAAGCTCGCCTGAATTCTCCACCTTCCAGTAATTCCCTCCCCTTCCTTTCCCGCATCCCAGTTTCACTCTTCCTCCTCCTCCAGCTCCCTATCACCTCCTTCATGGTTTTTCCTTCTTCTACTAAACATAGTGCTTCCCCCTAACACACCCCCGGGCTCAGACACTAGATGTCTCTCCTTCCACACCGTCCCATCACATTTTCCAGGGTCAAATACAGAGTGAAACTCCCTCCACACCGTCGCATCACACACTCCCGGGGTCAGACACAGAGTGAAACTCCCTCCACACCGTACCATCACACACACCCGGTGTCAGACACAGAGTGAATCTCCCTCCAGACCGTCCAATCACACAATCCCGGTGTCAGACACAGAGTCAATCTCCCTCCACACTGTCCCATCACACAATCCCGGTGTCAGACACAGAGTCAATCTCCCTCCACACTGTCCCATCACATACTCCCGGGCTAAGTGATGTAGTGAAACTCTCCACATCTTCCCTCCTCACCCCCTGTTATATTGAGCAGTTGAAACGGGGGATGTCGTCTCACCTGTTCTCCTGGTGAGGTATTGGCAAATCTGAGCTTTGCTTTCGGTGATGTTTCTGTACTTCATTTCGAGCTGATTGAACTGATGACGGAGATCGCTGTGCGTTCGATTCAGCTCCGAGAGATCCGAGTTGAGGACGGAAATGTTGTTTTCGAGGATAGTGAGGTTGTTGTTCATAGCGGAAAGATTATTCAGACAGGTTCTCTGCGAGAGATCCAGGAGGGAGTTATCGGATGTCCTGGATTCAAGGGTGGAGTTCAACTCATGGACTTGCTGTTGACATTGGCGCTGTGTCCTGTTCATCTCCTGATGTTGTTCCCAAAGTCTCCGGGAGTTTCGCTCGGAGGTGATCAGTGATTGACGAGTCTGTAATACTGAGAGTGATAGTAAAGGGTGTCAGTGAAACGGTGTGAGGTGAGTCTGTGTCAGATGAGGGGAGTGTCTGTGTCACAGTGAGAAGTCTGTTTGTGACGAGGTCTGAGGAGTGTCGATGTCACGGTGTGTGGAGTGTCGGTTTCACACTGAAGTATGTTTCTGTGTCACAGTGAGGGGTGTGTGAGTATCACAGTGATATGTCTGTTTGTGTCACAGTGAGTGGTGTGTGAGTGTCACAGTGAGGGGTGTGTGAGTGTCACAGTGATATGTCTGCTTGTGTCACAGTGAGGAGCCTGTCGATGTCACGATGTGGGGAGTGCTGGTTTCACGCAAAAGGTTGCATCATTGTCACGGAGAGGTTTGTGCCGGTGTCACAGTGAGGAGATCGTCGGTGACACGGTGAGGGGTGTGGTGGTGTCACTGTGAGGGGAGTATCAGTGTTGCGGTGTGGGTTGTGTAAGTGTCACGGTGAGAGGGAGTGTCGGTGTAATGGTGTGGGCTTGATGGTGTCACGGTGAGTTGCATGTAAGTGTCATGGTGAGAGGTACTTCGGTGTCACAGTGAGGGGAGTGTCGGTTTGGTGTCACTGTTCGTAGTCTCGGTGTCACTGTTCGCAGTCTCGGTGTCACTGTTCAGGGAGGTAGCAGTGTCACAGTAAAGGGAGAGTCGGTGTCACAGTGAGAGGGAGTGTCCATGTCACAGTGAGGGGGACTGTCCATGACGATGTCCCGGTGTGGTCTGTCGGTGTCACGGTGAGGGACGTGACAATGTCAGCGTTACGATGTGGGGTAAGTGTCACGGTTAGGGGAGTGTTGGTGTAATGGTGGGGGCTGGACGGTGTCACGGTGTTGGGAGTATCGGGAATGTTGGTGGCATGGAGAGGGGAGTGTCGATGTCACAGTAAAGGGAGAGTCGGTGTCACAGTGAGAGGGAGTGTCCATGTCACAGTGAGAGGGAGTGTCTATGACGATGTCCCGGTGGGGTCTACCGTGTCACGGTGAGGGACGTGACAGTGTCAGCGTTACAATGTGGGGTAAATGTCACGGTTAGGGGAGTTTTGGTGTAATGATGTGGGCTGGACGGTGTCACGGTGTTGGGAGTGTCGGGAATGTTGCTGGCATGGAGAGGGGAGTGTCGATGTCACAGAGCAGGGTGTGTAGATCTCACGGTGAAGGCTGTGTTAGTGTCGCGGTGAGAGATGTGTCGGTGTCACGGCAAGTGTACTGTCGTGCACGGTGTGAGGGTACTGTCATAATAATGCTAAGGGTGTTCTCTATGTTATGTTGAGGGTAACGTCTGTGTCACGGCGAGGGTCTTGCCGCTGTCACGGTGAGGAACGTGTCGGTGTCACTGTGAGGGGCTTTTTGACGTCACGGTGAGGGGTGTGTCGTTGGCAGTGTGAGCTTTTTGCGCTAACATTTCATTCCACTCTGCTTGTTTACGGTATGACTACACCCGGATGCCGTTCCACTCACCATAGATCGAGAGCCAGGCCACTATCGCAACGAGGCCGATTGTAACTAGGCAGAGTAGGCAGATCTTACGGCAGGATCTATTTCCGATGTTCTGTTTCGGCTCCTGTTTCTGCGCACCTGTAGAGAGCCCATTCAGCATGTGTGTTTATTCAGCCATCTTCCCCACTGGGACTCCCTTCCACCCCCATTTGCGTTCTCTCCCTCCACCACGATCACCCCTCCCTCCCTCAATCTCATCTACTTTCAGCCGTCATCACCGAGAATCCAAACTCCTTGACTTGGCAAAGGCTGACAGGCGTCTGACGGATTCCAGAGATCAGTCAGATCTCCCCTGAGCCTCCTCCGCTCCAGAGGAAGCAACCCAGGTGTCCGACCTCTCGTTGTAACACATGCCATCGAATCCCGGAAGAGTTCTGTTAAACTTCTCCGGAGGCTCCCAACGCACTGACATCCTTCCGATAATGGGGTGACCAGAACTGTATACAACACGCCTGATTCAACCTAACCAGTGATTTTTGTTTTTATGAAGTTGCATTTTAACAGCTGAAATTTTAAACTCTGTGCCCCAACTGATAATGGCAAGAGTGATATAAGCCTTCTTCGCCATCCTATCAGAATGGATAGGATCCATGAACCAATGCATAGGACTACAGGATCCCGCTGCTAAACAACACACTTGAAGGTTTTGGCTTTAATAGTGTGTTATCTCTGAATATTTGACCTACCAAGGTGCAACATTTTAAGTTTGTCCGGGTTAAACTGCATTTAATATTCCTCCATCACATATCAGAAACTGATCCATGTCTTCCGGAATTATTTGCAGGTCCTCTAAGCGATCCACAACACCCATCAACGTATCATCTACAAACAGACCAAACCACCCACCTACATTCCCATCCAGATTGTTTATATACATTACGGACAGGAGAGATCCCACCCACATCCATAGATACAGGTCACTTCATTGGAGTAGAACAAGGTTACTCAATCACAGAATGCAGAATAAAGTATCAAAATTACAGAGAAATTGTAGTGCAGGCGGACTATAAGTTCAAGAGCCACGAAGAGGAAGATTTGAGGTCAAGAGTACATCTTATCGTATTAGGGGTCCGTTCGATAGTCTGATTACTGTAGTGTAGAAGCTGTCCTTGAACCTCCGGGTACATGCTTTCGCATTTTCCCTCCGATGGGAGGGTGCAGAGGAGAGAATGTTCGGGGTGGGTGGAGCCATTATTTAGACGATGCTGGCTGCTTTCCCGAGGCAGCAGGAAGGGCAGTCAGAGTTCATGGAGGGCAGGCTGGTTTCGGAGCTGGGCTCAGCTCTTTCCACAACGCTCTGCAGTTTCCAGCGGTCATGGGCGGAGCAGTCTTTATATTTTTAGTGAGGAACCAGGACGTTTCATGAGAACAGGGAAGACAGTAATTTTTTTCACTTTGTAGACAACTCTTCAGAATTTTGTAGGTCCCAGTGTCATAAGGGTGTGGGGGTGGGGCGTTGGGTATAGACTCAAATGCAGGACACAGACACTGAAGTACTAGGAACAGGACGGGACAAAACTAACGGACGGGACAGGTCGCAGACTAGGCTAGGAAAGCAGGACCAGGACGAGGCATTGTGGGCAAGGAGCCTTGGCGTGGACTCCGAGCCCGTGACTGGACAAGGACCGAGTCTTGACTCGGGCTCGGACCCCAATCCAGGCGAAGACGTGACGAGGCCTGGGTTCTGGGAGCTTGAGGCTTGAGATTGGGATTCTTGGTGCTCGAGGGTTGAGGCGGGGGTTCTTGGAAATCGAGGCTTTGGGCTTGGGGAGCTTGGGGCTTGAATAACTCGAAGGCTGGAGCTTGTAGGCAGACTAGGAACTGTACCTCAACACAGAGCCGGGACTTATCCTTCGATAAGCCGGGACTCCTCTTTAACAAGACACTAACATGACACTGGACAGTACATAGACATGGAGCCGGGACTTATCCTTCGACAAGCCGAGACTCAACTTTCACTCCACATCAAGGTGGGGCAGGATCATCTGTCGGTAACGGCAGAACGGCCTGACTTTTCCGACGAAGGCAAAGACAAAACAAGACAGATTCCCCGCAGGGCAATCTGTCCTTCTCTCTGATTTATGGGAAGGATGTAATAGAGAAATGGAGGTCATTAAAAGTTGGAATTTTGATGGTAGAATATTTATATTCCTGTTAGGTTGAAAGGAAAGGTTAATGGTTTGAGAGAGCCATGGTTTTCGAGGGATATTGGAGACATGGTTTGGAAATAGAGAGAGAACTACAATAACTATTGGCAGCACGGAGTAAATCAGGTGCTCGAGGAATATAAAGAATGTAAAAATAATCTGAAGATGGAAATTAGAAAAGCTAAAAGAAGATATGAGTTTGCTTTGGCAAGTTAGGTGAAAATAAATCGAAAGTGTTTCTACAGTTATATTGACAGCAAAAGGATAGCGAGGGATAAAGTTGGTCCCTTAGAGAATCAGAGTGGACAGCTATGAGTGGAGCCGAAAGAGATGGGGGAAATTTGGAACTATTTCTTCTCTTCGGTATTCACGAAGGAGATGGATATTGAATTGTGTAATATAAGAGAAACAAGTAGGATAGTTAGTGAAACTATGATGATTAAAGAGCAGGAAGTACTGGCGCTTTTAAGGAGCATAAAGGTGGATAAGTCTCCGGGTGCTGACAGGATATACCCTATGACCTTGAGGGAAGTCCGTGTAGAAATAGCAGGGGTTCTGACAGAAATATTTCAAATATCATTCGAAACGGGGATGGTGATGGAGGATTGCGTACCTCTCATGTGGTTGCAGTATTTAAAAATAGTTCTAATAGTACACCTAATAATTATCAGCCTGTACGTTTGACGTCAGTGGTGGGTAAATTAATGGAAAGTATTCTTAGAGGTGGTATATATAATTATCAATATAGACAGGGTCTGATACGGAACAGTCAGCATGGATTTGTGCATCTTTGACAAATCTTATGGAATTTTTTGAAAAGGTTACTACGAAAGTTGACGAGGGTAAAGCAGTGGATGTCGTCGAAATGGACCAGTAAGACCTTTTACAAATTTCCACACGGAAGGTTCAATCGTTAGGTATTAATATTGAAGTAGTAAAATGGAGTAAACAGTAGCTGTATAGGAGATGCCAAAAGAGTAGTGGTGAATAACTATTTGTCGGGTTGGAGTCCGGTGACTAGTGGTGTGCCTCAGGGATCTGTACTGGGTCCAATGTTGTTTGTCAAATACATTAATGATCTGGATGATGGGGTGGTAATTTCGATTAGTAAGTATGCAGATGATACTAAGATAGCTGGCTTTGTAGATAATGAAGTTGGTTTTAAAAACTTTCAGAGAGATTTAGGCCAGTTAGAAGAGTGGGCTGAAAGAATGCAGATGGACTTTAATGCTGATAAGTATGAGGTGCTACACTTTGCTGGGACTAATCAAAATAAGACAAACATGCGCCAGGCTTTAGATGCCTCAGAAAGGACAGTGCGGGAATCAAATGTTTTGGGGCCCTGGCACTGCTGATCAGAGATCGTGTCACCGCAACAGAAAAGGAGGAAGTCATCGCGGGATTGTCTAATGAGTCTGATGAAAGAAGCAGGAAGGAGTTAATAAATCTTCTTGGACTGTTTTATAGAGCACAGAATAGTTACACGATATTGAGGAGCAGATGGGGTGATCTATTCAGGAAAGGTGTAATAATAACAGAGTTGTCGTGGTGGGAGATTAGAATTTCCCGAATGTTTATTGGCATCTCCCTGGATCAAGGGGTTTAGATAGGATAGAGATTGTAAGGTGCCTTCAGAAAAGTTTCTTGACACAAATTGTAGATAGGCCTACAGGAGGAGAGGCTGTGCTTGATCTGATATTGGAAAACGAACCTGGTTAGGTGTCAAGTCTCTTAGTGGAAGAGCATTTTGGAGATAGATAAAACAGTCCTATCTCCTTCACCATTGCATTGGAACCATTGCATTGCATTGCATTGCATTGCATTGCACCATTGGAACAAGCAGGTTAGGAAAGAGTTTAAAAACACAAACACGATAAAATCTGCAGCAATTCAAGCAACACACCAGCAGGCCAGGCTGCATCTATAGGGAGAAGCATCATCAATGGGGTCGGGAGAGGTTCCGAAGGATCGTATGGTTGCAGATGTTGTTCTCCAATTAAAGGAGGGTAGAGATAGCCGAGGCAATTATAGACCAGATAGTCTTACTTCAGTGGTTGGTAGGTTGCTGGAAAAGATCCCGAGAGGCCGGATTTATGAACATTTGGAGAGGCATAATGGGATTAGGAATAGTTAGCATGGCTTAGTCAAAGACAGGTCGTGCTTTACGAGCCTGATTGAATTTTTTGAGGATGTGTCTGAACACATTGATTAAGGGAGAACAGTAGATGTAGTGTATATGGATTGCAGCAAGACATTGGATATGATACCCTATGCAAGACTTGTTGAGGAAATAAAGTGTCAAGGGATCCAAGAGGACCTTGCTTTGTGGATCCAGAATTGGCTTTCCCACAGAAAGCAAAGTGTCGTTTTTGGACGGGTCATATTCTGTATGGAGATCGGTGACCAGTGGTGTGTCTCAAGGGATCTATTCCGGGTCCCAGTTCCTTCCTGGATTTTATAAATGACCTGGATAAGGAAGTGGATTGATAGGTTAGTAAATTTGCTGATGGCACAAAGGTTGGGGTGTTGAGGGTAGTCGGGACGGCTGTCATAGTTTACAGCGGGGCATCGATAGGATGCCAGACTGGGCTGAGAAGTAGCTGATGGAGTTCAACACAGATAAGTGTGAGGTGCATTATTTTTCGAGGTCAAATATGATGTTAGAATATAGACAATCGTAAGTCTCTTGGCAGTGTGGAAGAACAGCGGGATCCTGGGATCAAAGTCCATTGGACACTCAAAGCTGTTATACAGGTTGAACTTGTGGTTAAAAAGGCATACGGTGCATTGGTCTTCATCAACCGTAGGACTGCGTTGAAGAGCCAACAGGTAATCTTACAGCTATATAACACCCTGCTCGGACACCACTTGGTGTACTCTGCTCAGTTCTGGTCCCCTCACTCCAGGATGTATGTGGAAATTATAGATAAAAGTGCAGAGGAGATTACAACAATCCGACCTGGTTTGGGGAGCGTGCCTTAGGAGAGTACATTGTGTGAACTGGGCCTTTTCTCCTTGGAGCGACGGAGGATGAGATGTAACCTGATAGAGGTGTATAAGATGATAAGAAACATTGATCGTGTGAATAGTCAGAGGCTTTCTCCAAGAACCTGAAACACTGACAGGAGAAGACATAATTTGTATGTGGTTAAAGGTAAGTACAGAACAGATGTCAGGGGTGAGTTTTTTTTTTTACTCAGTGAGTGGTAATTGCGTGGAATGGGCTGCCGCCGGCGGTGGTGAATGCGAAGACGATAGGGTCTTTTAAGAGACTCCTGGAAAGGTACATGTTGCTTAGAAAAATAGAGGGCTATGTGCAACACGATGTAATTTCTAAAGTAGGCACATGTTCCGAGCAGCTCCGATGGGTGTGTACAGAAGTGAGAAGGTTCGGGGCGGGTGGAGGAGGTTTTTTGATGATGCTGGCTGCTTTACAGAATCAGCAGTTTGTGTGGAACGAGTTCATGGAGGGGAGGCTGGTTTCGGAGCTGGGCCCAGCTCTTTCCACCTGGCTTTGCAGTTTCTTGCGGTCATGGGCGGAGCAGTGTTTATATTCTTTAGTGAACCAAGACTTTTCATGAGAACAGCGTAGTAGAAACGGTGAAAATGGAATACGATAAGACATTTCTTCCCCCTGGTAGACTACTCTGCTGAATGGGGAGGGGGTGGGTTTAAAGACTGTTATGACCGGATTGATAGACATAAGGGACGCTTGACAAGTCCCGTATCAAGATCCCAGATGGTAGATCTGTCTGGAAGATGGGAGAGAGGAATGTAGGGAGAGACGGAGAAGGAATGGAGCGGTACAAATGGGCCGGAGAGGGAAATGTAGTGAGAGTAGAGGAGAAAATGGGGAAGGAGATGACAGGTGACGTGAGATACAGTGAGAATTGTCGTGCGGATTTAACTGGGGAGGACATACGAGGAACTGGTAGTAGGTGTATCATACAGAGGTAGACTGGTCTGGAGATGTTGTCGAACCCAAGGAGATCTGTACGGCTAATTTGATTGTGGTGGATTGATCAGGTCGAGATGCTGGATGCAATGTACACAGATATTAATAACGTCCCAGATGGCATACTGCTCTGGGAGATGATGTGCGACACACGCAGGGATGGATGATTAGATATAAGAATGGCTCGTCAACAAGGTCTAGGGTTACAGTTAATTTCTTAGACTGGAAGCCCGTCACTGGCGCTGTTCACGGGCGGTCGGTGGTAGGACCCGCGATCTTTCTCAACTATATCGACCACTTATAGCAGATAATACAATACACGGTAGGTGAGCTTGCAGACGACGTTGAAGGCGTTTTAAACAGTGAAGACAGTTATCTCTTACAGTGGGATCTCGATTCGGCTGGGAATTCGGCAGAACAGGAGAACATGCAATTTAGTTTGCGCTGTCGTATATCTTCAAACAACAGAGTTGGACTTACACGGTGCAGGTGAGGAAACTTGGGAATTGTTAAGGAACAGCGTGACGCAGGGCTCGAGGTACACGGTTGCTGAAAGTGGAGTCACAGGTAGACAGGGACCCTGGGGCGTGATGTGGAACAGAGGGACCAAGGGCTCGAGGTGCACGCTTCCCAGAACGTGGAGTCACAGGTAGACAGGGACCCTAGGGAGTGATGTGGAACAGAGGGATCCAGGGCTCAAGGTGCACGCTTCCCAGAAATTGAAGTCACAGGTAGACAGGGACCCTGGGGAGCGATGTGGAACAGAGGGTCCCAGGGCTCAAGGTGCACGCTTCCCAGAAATTGAAGTCACAGGTAGACAGGGACCCTGGGGAGTGATGTGGAACAGAGGGACCCTGGGCTCGAGGTGCACGGTTGCCAGGAAGTGAGGTCACAGGTAGACAGGGCGGTGGGGAGTGATGTGGAACAGCGGGACACAGGGCTCGAGGTGCACGGTTGCCAGGAAGTGAGGTCACAGGTAGACAGGGCGGTGGGGAGTGATGTGGAACAGAGGGACCCTGGGCTCGAGGTGCACGGTTGCCAGGAAGTGAGGTCACAGGTAGACAGGGCGGTGGGGAGTGATGTGGAACAGAGGGACCCAGGGCTCGAGGTGCACGGTTGCCAGGAAGTGAGGTCACAGTTAGACAGGCCGGTGGGGAAGTCGTCTGACACGCCGCCCTTCATCAGTCAGGGCAATGAGTGCAGGAGTATGGAGGTCACATTGGAATTGTACAAGTCGTTAGTGAAGCTACACTTGGAGTAGATTGTTCCGTTGCCGTCGTCTTGCTCCAGATAAGAAGCCACTGAGCTGGAGAGAGTGTAGAGGAGATTTACGAGGACATTGCAGGAATTAGAGTAACTGAATTCTGGTGATAAGTTAGACAGGTTGTCAGTTTATACCTCGGAGCGCATAGGTGACCTTACGGAGTTGTATAAAAGCGCATTGTGCACAGAGAAGGTGAATGCACAAAGTCGTTTTCCTCTTTGTTTAGAAAATCGAGAACCAGAGCCCACAGGGATCAGGTGACTGTAGAAGGTGGTGTATCTGGGGACACGAGTGAAACCTTTTCTTTTCTTATTGAGATGGTGGTCTGTCTATGGAACGAGCTGCCAGAGGAAGTGATCGATGTTGATGCATTAGAACTTGAACATCTGTGCGTATAGCACGTGACCCCTTCATACTGACGTTAATACTGTGAACTCTGACCTGCTTCTACAGGCACTGATAGTCTGGCGGGTCCGGCGGTGACTGGAGTGTTTTCATCCTCATCGATGAGAAGTTCGTGTCTCCCAAGCTTCAGCACTGAGTAGGTGGATGTTAGATTGTCTGGGAGAGAAAGAGAGAGAATGTGAGGGAGGGTGAGAAACTGAAGGCGGTAGAGAATGATGGGAGTGAGGACAGGGAGACAGAGCAGAGAGAGGAGACACGGAGCGAGAAGTCTGAGAGGTAAGGAGAGAAGGTGAGGAAGATGAGGAAGTGAGCGGAAAGGACGGGGATTCCAAGTGGGAGAGACAGGGCAGAACGGATCGCTGTGTTGGGGGGGGGGTGGAGGTGGAGTGATGTGATGGGCGAGAATATTGAATGAATTTGGGGCGACAGAGCAAGGCGAGAATGGGTGAGAATGTGGCGGAGGGAACAGAGGATGAGAGGTTTTGTGTGGATGGGGAGAGACCAGTGTGAGAGTGACAGTGCAATTGAGGGAGAGAGGGGTAGAGTGAAGGGGGAATGGGACGGAGAAGGAGAGTGACAGAGTGAGCGAGAGAGAATTCATGCGAGAGGGGGTTGTTTTTCATAGTTGTATTATTTGCAAGCTTTCTACAATTTCCACACACTGGATATACGACGGTCTTCTGGGGACTAAAATGTTGTGGGGAAATTTGCGCTCCATTCTGTTTCTTTGTGTCGTGGCTGCTTGCAAGAGGACGAGCGGTACGGTAACGTGGCGGTTTACAGTACCACAGACCCGGGTTCAACTCCCGCCACTAACTGCAAGGAGCTAGTCCGTTCTACCCGAGACCGATTTGCTCAAATCGCTGCCGGCACACAGATTGGTGGTGTTGTGGAAAGTGTGGAACATCGCTGATGGATTCGTTGGGATGGGGATCAGCTGTAGATGGGTGGAGAAATGGCACACGGAGTTTACTGCGGGTAAGAGTGAGGTTCTGAGCTCTGGACAGTCAAATGTGGAGGGACAGGAGACAGTTAACGGCACGACCCTTCCCTATCGACGTAGAAAGGGATCACGGTTAAACATGTTAAACACATGACTTTAGACGGGCATTTGGCCACGTCCCTTTCATGGGAAGTACATTGACAAGATTGTGTTGACTGGAATTCGCAATGAACTGGGAATTTGGGCTCAGAGTTGGGTTGTGTGCAGACCTCAGAGAGCGGCGGACGCTGGTTGGAAGACCGTGACTCCTGGTGTAAGGCAAGGATCCGTCCTACGACTGCTGCTGTTTGTGGCAAAGATGTGGATGGAAATCTGGATATTCAACTAGGCTTTGTGTGTTTATCATGTCCTGCCTCGTAGAGTTGGTGAAATGTTTTATGATTTCGAGGTATAGAGCAGAGACCACCCAGCGGAATACAGAAACAGGCCTACAATGTTGTCCCGAATGCATTCACTCTGGTATTAGACATTTCATCTTTGTTAAAAGGTACTCTCTGTGGACAGTCTGTGTCTCTTGTGACCGTAGAAACCTCTGTCAGACCTCCCGTTCAACATCTCCGGAGGCTGCTCAAGACCCTCTAACCGAACCACTCATCTAAATTGTCATCCGGGTCATTCACATACATCACAGACAGGAGAGGTGCCAGTTACATCCAGAGATACCGATCACTTCATGGCAGTGGAGCAACGTAAATCAATCACAGAATGCAGAATGACGGGTCACAGTTACAGAGAATGTGCGGTTCAGGCAGAGAATAAGCTGCAACGGCAAAGGGGAAGCAGATTGCGAGGTCGAGTGTACACATCATGGTAGAGGACGGTTCAATAGTCTGATAACACTGGGGTAGAAGCTGACCTCCAGCCTAGTGAGACATGCCTTCGCATCTCCCCTCCGATGGAAGATCTGACTTTACTCCATGCACTTCTTTCACAGCTCTACCGCTCCGGGTCCCGTCCCCCTTGCAAATTACTTTAAACCCTCCCGAACCATGCTAGCAATCTGCAAGTTCACCAACCGCGTATTGTGTAATTTGTTACAAACGGTCGATATAGTTGACAAAGATCCGCCGTCCCTCCAGCGTTGCTGGAGGTGGTTCTGTGATGCTTCTGGCTGCTTCATCGAGGAGTCAGGAATTCTGGACGGAGTTCATGGAAGGGAAGCTGGTTTCCGAGATAGGCTCAGCTCTTTCCACAGCGGTTAGCAGTTTCCTGCGGTCACGGGTGAAGCGGTTTCAACATTTCGAGTGAGGAACAACGCTCAGCAGTTACTTGCGGTCACGGGTGAAGCAGTTTCTATACTGTGAGTGAGGAACAACGCTCAGCAGTTACCTGCGGTCACGGGTGAAGCAGTTTCTGTATTGTGAGCGAGGAACCAGGGCGTTTCATGAGAACAGGGAAGTACACTTGACGAATAGGGAACTCTATAACGCATTTAACGTTTCTAGTTGGTGGGCTCCTCTGTAAAATGGTGGGAGGCACAGCGAAATTTGTCTGACTGATTTGTGCGCATTGGCAGAGATAATGTATGCTGACTGTCAATTTCCCAGGTTGTATGCCCCACTGGAAAATGGAAGGAAGGGACAGCGGTAGGGACGGAGAAGCAATGGAGCGGATAGACAGGGAGGGCGAGGGGAAGATATGGAGTGTGGAAGATAGTGGGGGAAGGGAGGTACTAGATTGCGTGAGACCTAGAGAGAGCTGTCGGATAATTTGACAGGGAGGACAGAACAAGCACGGGTGGTAGGTGTATCGTACGTAGAGTTGAAAAGGGCTATGGATAAATGGTCAGATAGTAGACTGCTCTGGAAGATGATGTGAAAGAGATCTGTCTGACTAATTTAACTGCGGAGGACTGATCCGGTTGGTAGATGTAACATACACAGATTTAACAAAGTCCCAGATGGTCTACCGCTCTGAAAGTTGGTGTACGACAAAGGGAGGGGTGGCTGACTGGATATAGACAATAGACAATTGACAATAGACAGTAGGTGCAGGAGTAGGCCATTCGGCCCTTCTAGCCAGCACCGCTATTCACTGCGATCATGGCTGATCATACAATATAAAATTGACTCGGCGGTGGGAGCAAACTTTGAGGGTAAAAGTTCGTTTCTCAGACTGGAGGCCGGTCACTAGCCATGTTTACCAGAATGTCGCTAGTGGGACCAAGGATCTTTGTCAACTATATCGAACATTTGTAACAGATTACACAATACGCGTTTGATAAGCTTGCAGTTTGCTAGCATGCTTCGGGAGGGTTTAAACTAATTTGCAAGCGGGATGGGACTCGGAGCGATAGTGCAGTGAAAGAAGTGCATGGAGTAAAGACAGATCTAACATATAGATAGGCTTTGAGGAAAGAGAAGCAGAATTAAAGCTGTAAAGGTAGTAGGATAGAAGGGCTAAAGTGTGTGTACTTCAATGCAAGAAGCATCAGGAACAAAGGTGTTGAACTGAGAGCTTGGATACATACATGGAATTATGATGTAGCGGCTATTAATCAGACTTGCCTGGCACCAGGGCAGGAATGGATTCTCAATATTCCTTGATTTCAGTGCTTTAAAAGGGATAGAAAGGGGGTAGAGGAGGAGGGTGGCATTACTGGTCAGGAATACTGTTACACCTACAGAAAGGGTTGGTAATGTAGCAGGATCCTCTTTTGAGTCCCTAATATTGATTGGCACTTGACTAGTTCCAAGGGTGTAGATGGGGCAGAGTTTGTTAAGTGTGTCCAGGATGGATTCCTGTCACAGTATGTTGACAGGCCGACTAGGGTGAATGCATTCTGGTAAACATGGCTAGTGACCGGCCTCCAGTCTGAGAAACGAACTTCAACCCTCAAACTTTGCTCCCACCGCCGAGTCAATGCAATACTAGATCTAGTATTAGGTAACGAACAGGGTCTGGTCCCTGGCCTTTAGCGTTATCATGGATAAGGACAGAATCAGAGAGGACAGCAAAAAAATTAATTGGGGAACGGCAAATTATGAGGCTATAAGGCTAGAACTTGCGGGTGTGAATTGAAATGATGTTTTTGCAGGGACTTCTACTACGGACATGTGGTCGATGCTTAAGGATGTCTTGCAGGAAGTTTGGGATAAATCTGCCCTGGTGAGGAAGATAAAAAAATGATAGTGTGAAGGAACCATGGGTGACAAGTGAGATGGAAAATCTTGTGAGGTGGAAGAAGGCAGCAGACATGAGGTTTAGGAAGGAAGGATCACATGGGTCTATTGAGGAGTATAGGGTAGCATGAAAGGAGCTTATTAAGGGACTGAAAAGAGCATGAAGTAGGCAGGAGAAGACCTTGGCGAGTAGGGTAGGCATTCTACAATTATCAGAAGGATGACAGGAGTGAAGGGAGAACCGATTTGAGATAAAAGTGGGATGGAGGCTGTGGAAGTGAGCGAGGTCCTCAATGGACCCTTCGGTACTCACCACAGGGAGGGAACTGGATGACGGTGAGGACAATATGAGTCAGGTTGATGTTCTGGTGCATGTTGATATTAAAGGAGAGGAGTTGTTGGAGTTGTTAAAATACATTAGGACGGATAAGTCCCCGGGGCCTGACAGAATATTCCCCAGACTGCTCCTCGAGGGTAGAGATTGCTGAGACTCTGGCTAGGATCTTTATGTCCCTGTTATCCACGGGAATGGTACCAGAGGATTAGAGGTAGGCGAGTGTTGTCCCCTTGTTCAAAAATGTAATAGGGATAGTCCGGGTAATTATAGACCAGTGAGCCTTACGTCTGTGGTGGGAAAGCTGTTGGAAAAGATTCTTAGAGAGAGAATCAGTAGGCATTTAGAGAATCATGGTCTGATCAAGGACAGTCCGCATGGCTTTGTGAAAGACTGATCTGTGTCTAACAAGACTGATAGAGTTCTGTGAGGAGGTGACCAGGCATATAGATGTGGTTAGTGCAGTAGATGTGATCTACATGGATTTTAGTAAGGTATTTGACAAGGTACAACACGGTAGGCTTATTTAGAAAGTCGGAATGCATGGGATCCAGGGACGGCTGGCCAGGTGGATTCAGAATTGGCTTGCCTGCAGAAGGCAGAGAGCCGCAGTGGAGGAATTACATTCAGATTGGAGGGTTGTGACGAGTGGTGTCACACAAGGATCTGTTCTGGGACCTCTACTTCTCGTAATTTTTATTAGCGACCTGGATGTGGGGGTAGCAGAGTGGGTTGGAAAGTTTACAGACGATAGAGGTCGGTAGTGTTGTAGATCGTGCAGAGGATTTTTCAAGATTGCAGACAGACATTGATGCAATGCAGAACAGGGCTGAGAAGTGGCAGATGGAGTTCTACCCGGAGAAGTGTGAGGTGGTACACTTTGGAAGGACAAACTCCAAGGCAGAGATCCAAGTAAATGATAGGACACTTGGTAGTGTGGAGGAACAGAGGGATATGGGGGTACATATACACAGTCCCCTGAAAGTTGTCTCACAGGTAGACAGTGTAGTTATGAAAGCTTATGTGGTGTTAGCTTTCATAAATCAAGGGATAGAGTTTAAGAGACGCGATGTAATGATGCAGCTCTATAAAACTAGTTACGCCACACTTGGGGCACTGTGTCCAGTTCTGGTCTCTTCACTATAGGAAGGAAGTGGAAGCATTGGAAAGGGTACAGGGGAGATTTACCAGGATGCTGCCTGGTTTAGAGAGTATGGATTATGATCAAAGATTAAGGGAGCTAGGGCTTTACTCTTTGGAGAGAAGGAGGATGAGAGGAGACATGATAGAGGTGTACAAGATATTAACAGGAATAGACAGAGTGGACAACAAGCGTCTCTTCCCCAGGGCACCACTGCTCAGTACAAGAGAAGATGGCTTTATGGTACGGGGAGCGAAGTTCAAGGGGGATATTAGAGGAAGGTTTTTCACACAGAAATTGGTTGGTACGTGGAATGCACTGCCCGAGTCAGTGGTGGAGGCAGATACACTAGTGAAGTTGAAGAGTCTACTAAACAGGCATATTGAGGAATTTAATGTGAGGGGGGGGTTAGGATTTTATACCTTGGCTTTCATGGGTGACTGACAGAGGTTTAAAAACCATGTGGAGCAAGAGAAGGTGAATGCGCAGAGTCATTCTCTATACACTTGCAGAATCGAGGATCAGGACGCACAGTTCTGAGGTGATAGCAGAATGAGATTTAACTGCGGGCTAAAGTGATTTTTATTTAATCAGGCGGTGCTATGTCTTTGGAAGTAACTACCAGAGAAATGGTCGATTCAGATGCATTAGTGCTTCTACACTTGTGCGTATAGCACTTAACCACCCTCAGAATGGCGTCATCAATGTGAACTCTGACCTGCCTGAGCAGTCACTGACACTTCTCCTGGTCCCGACGCAACAGGAGGATATTCATCCTTAGCGATGTGAAGTTCATTTTGTCGGAGGTTCAGCTGAGGGTAGGTAGGGTCCCGACCATCTGGGAGAGAATGAAAGAGAATGTGAGATAGGGACAAACAGAAGGGCTAGGAACAGGGAGAGAATGGGGAGGCGGAGTGAGAGACAGGGATGTATTATGATGGAGATGAGGAAGTGAGTAGAGAAAGACGTGGAGACAGAACAGCAGAGAGAGGGATGGATGGAGAGAGGAAATAGGGCGAGAGATGAAGACATACAAGAGATATGAAATTGGCTCTGTGCGAGGAGCAAAGGTTTAATGTTGCTGTTCCTTTCTCGGACTGGGAACCCGTCACTAGCAGAAGCAAATGCAGTTTAAGTCGGATAAGTGCGAGTTACGGTATTTCTGTCAGACAGCCCAGGGTCGGACTTTCACAGCGTTCCGGAGGAGTGTTGGAGAACAGAAGGACCCGCGGTACAGGAGCACGGTTCCCAGAAAGTGAAGTCACAGGTAGACAGGGCGGTGAAGAATGCGTCTGAACGCAGACGTTCATCAGAGTGTCACCGAGTACAGGAGTCAGGTGACCATGTTGCAGTTGTACATGACGTCGATACACGTGTGGTACGGTGCTCAGTGCTGGACGTTCTCTTCCCGGAAAGATGCCATCGAACTGGAAATGAGTGCACGGGGAGATTTACGACGACGATTCCGGGACTCCAGGGACTGAGTTAGGGAAAGAGGTTCGGTTGGTTGCAACTTTATTCCTTGTAGCGCAGGGATGACCTTTGACCGGTATATAAAGCCACGAGGTGCATAAACAGAGTGAATGGGTGCAATTATTTCCGCTAGACCTGGACAATCGACGGCCAGAGCGTACAGGTATAAGGGGAGAGGGGGAAATAGATTCAACCGTTTGTTACGCAGATGGTGGTCAGTCTGTGGAACAAGCTGCCAGGGAATTGATGGACGCGAATGCCTCACACACTTGGGCATTTGGGAGTATGACATGTGAGCCCTCCAGAATGACGACGTTATTGCATCACTGACCTGTTTGTATATTGATGAGCGGTTCGACTTTCCGAATATTCAGTTCGGTGTATGTGGACGTCAGCTGGTCTGCGAGAGAGAGATAGACAAGGAAAACTGAGCGCGGTAGAGAATCGGGGACAGTGAGGTGCAGAGGGAAAGGAAGAGAGTACAGAGAGAGAGAGGGAAGAGAAGGTTGGGGACAGCGAGCGGGATGACGGGAAAAAGGCAAGCGGGGGAAGCGAGACGGAGTACAAAGACAGAGAGGCTTAAATGGATGGATGGAGTGGTTGAGAGAGGGGTGATCGAAGAGGGGCGATGGGCGGGAAAATGGAATAGAATTGGGGCAGAGAACGAGGAGAGATAGGAGAGAAAGAGGGGATAAAGTGAGGTGAGGGAGTGAGGTAGTCAGCACGGAGACTAGGGTTCAGAGGCGAAACAGAGGGGTGAGTGAATAGAAACGAAATGGTGAAGAAATGTGGGAGAGGGAGGTTGGAAGAGACAAACGGAGTGAGAGAGTGAGGGAAAGAGTGTAGAAGGGAGAGCGAGAGTGAGCGACCGGGGGAGGGTGACAGAGGGGAGAGGATTGAGAAATTGAGCAATGAGAGCCGGAAGAGTTAATGGGGAAGAAACAGTAGAGATAGACTGGGTTATGGTTAGAGAGCGGGCAGAATGAGCGCGCGACGGAGGCAAGAAAGGAGGGAAAGAGGGAGAGAAAGGAAGAGAGGTTTGGAGAGAGGGAATAGAGGGAACAGTACCGTGAGAGACAGGGTAGGGGGAGGGGGTACGGAGGAGAGAGTGGTTGCAGGAGTGAGAGCGAGGGGAGGGGGCGTTAGAGATAGAAGCATGGGGAGAATGGTGAGAGAGGAAAGAGTGAGGACAAGAGAAGGGAGAGAGGATGAGATGGGAAAAGAGGGATAGACGGGAGAAGAGAAAGGAAACAGATGAATGAGCGTGAGAGGAAAGGGAGAGAGAAGGTGGGACGAGATAAGGCTTGTGCAGAGTGAGAGGTGGGAGAGGAGAGTGGAGAGGCTTGAGGAGATTAAAATACATTTTAGAGGTCTCCCTAATCACGACATTTCTCATTGCCCTCTCTAAACACCACCCTACCTACGGCGCTCATTATTCACCTGCCATTCCACAGCCCCGCCTCCTTTCGCCCGCTGAACTCTCCCCCCTCAGTCACCCTTCCACCCACCAAGACACTTCCACAGCACTGCCCCTCCCACACCGTTCCGTTCTCCCACACCACTCTCTCTACACCTCACTCCACACTGCTGCCTCTATACCGCCCTCCTATGCCGGTCGCTCCACGCCACCCTTCCCAAAGCGCGCCACTGTCACTGACCATCCACCCCTTCACATTGCTCCTCCTAGTCGCCTCTACTGCGCGCTCCCTCCGACATACTCAAACACCGAATCATTAGGATCAGCTGTCAGTTTGCCCTGAAGTTTCACGACAGGAATGGACACATTACTTAATCACAGTCAAGGCAAAAATAATAAAACTGACCTCCATCTCTAGGGACCTGGGGCACAGAGAGGGTCCTGACTTCCGGTCCCACGTACGATACAGCACGTTCAGAAATTTGCTGAGGCTCTCTCATCATCGACCCAGCACGTACACTCGGGATTGGACACGGAGTGACCCTCGCTCCACACCGTCCCATCACACACTCCCGGGGTCAGGCACAGAGTGAATCTCCCTCCACACCGTCCCATCACACACTCCCGGGGTCAGACACAGAGTGAATCTCCCTCCACACCGTCCCATCACACACTCCCGGGGTCAGACACAGAGTGAATCTCCCTCCACACCGTCCTATCACACACTCCCGGGGTCAGACACAGAGTGAATCTGCCTCCACACCGTCCCATCACACACTTCCGGGGTCAGACACAGAGCGAAGCTCCCTCCACACCATCGCAGCACACACTCCCGGGGTCAGACACAGAGTGAATCGAACTCCATACCGTCCATTCACACATTCCCGGGGTCAGACACAGAGTGAATCTCCCTACATACCTTCCCACCACACACTCCCGGGGTCAGACACAGAGTGAATCGAACTCCACACCGTCCCATCACACACTCTCGCTTTCAGACACAGAGTGAATCTCCCTCCGCACCGTCCCATCACACACTCCCGGGGTCAGACACAGAATGAAGCTCCCTCCACACCGTCCCATCACACACTCACGGGGTCAGACACAGAGTGAATCTCCCTCCACACTGTGCCATCACAAACCTCCGTGGGCGAACGCAGGAGGGTTTCCATCCATACTGTTCATCACACGCTTTCGGAGTCAGTCTCAGATTGAAACTCCCTCCCTCCGTCTTTCTGCCCCACTCACCTGGCGATGCAGCCCGTGCGGCATTTTTAGTGGGTTTCTTATTCATATAAGTCTCGCTGTCGTCCATTCTGTCGAGGATTCTCTGCGTCTCTGAGCTCAGAAAGGGGAAGCAACCGTTGTCAGAGGAAGCCTGTGTTGAGATGGGAGTCAGACCGACGCCAACAAACACGAGATGAGCAGCTGATAAAGAGGAACCGAGAGCAGTGGTGGGGGAGTTGCCGTGGAGAGGGATTGAGAGTGTGTGAGAGGGTGGTCGACAGAGATAAGAGTGGCGGTGGGAAGAGTAGTGAGAGTGGGAAGAAAGAGGGGGAGGGAGAGAGGCGGATATAGAGTGTGGGCGGCGAGAGAGGGGTGGTAGTGGACTGAGTGGGTTGAGGGGAGTGATGGGAGAGAGGTAGGAGTGAAGGGATAATGATGAAGATGTGAAAACGGGAGGGGATGAGGAAGATGGGTAGGGAAATAGAGGGGGAGGAGATTGGGAGAGAGAGAGGGAGAAATGTGGGCGCGTTTAACGTGAGGAAGAGAGAGAGAGAGATGAACTGAGAGGTGCGGAGAGGAGGGTAGGAAGGGGAGAGTGATTGTTACGGAGAGGAAAGCGGAGTGCAGCAAAGGGAGGGGTCAGGGAGAAGGAATGTAGACGATGGAGGGAGAGAGCAAGGAAGAGAGCGCCAGAGAGGTTGTGAAGGTGTCACAGTGGAGACGGAGATTAGAGGGGTCGAGTGGGGAAGAGGAGAAGGAGGAGGAGAGGTACTTCCATGCCCGTCCTCTATCGGGTAAACCCTCTGGCGCACCGCAGAACCGGAGAGGATGCCTACAGAGTCGCGCTGATCCGGGGGATGCGGGAATGATTCACGGAGGTGGCGGAAAATGAGGCCCAACCACCCTTGCATCCCGACCACAGCTCCCCGCATTTCCGAGGGTGGGGGGAAGGGGGTGTTTGTAAATTAGCTAACGTTTAGCCCGGGATTTCCATCCGTCTCTCGATATCCCTCTCCCTTCTTCCAATTGCCCGACCTCCACCTCTCCTCCTTCGCGCTCTATCCCTCCCTCCCTTCTTTTGCACCACATCATTCCTTATTCCCTTTTGCCCACTCCCACCCACCTCCGTCTGCCAATCTCCCTCTCTCTCCTCTCCCAACATGCCCGTATCTGCAATTTCTCCCTCCTTGCCTTCCCTTCCTTCCCACCACCTCCCAACCTCTCCAGTTTCCTCAACTCAACACCCTCTCCCATAACTACCTTCCCTTCCCCACTCCTGTCCGCCTTCCCTTCACCTCTTCCTTCCCATTTCCTCTTTCTCCTCCGTCATCCTCCAATTTACTTTCATCCCAGCACCCTCCCATCTCTCTCTTATTACCTTCCTCCGGTCCCCTCCATCTCTCCCTCTCTGCTCCGCTCTCCACAGGTCTCGATATCGAGCTGGGACCCGCCCACTCCGTAGGAGCCTCCCCTGCGGAGCGCTGTGAAGAGGGAGCTCCACGCCGTCATGTCCACCCGGGCATCGCGTCACACTAATGGGCAGCCACCTCCCTCCAGGGTGGGTGGAGGAATGGAATTGCGAAGGCCAGGCAGCTTTTCCGGAATTCCCCAGGAGCCGAGATTCCAAGGGCGAGTTTCCTCCACCTTATGCTCTCCCCCTCCTTCTCACCCCCACCTTTCGCACCCCCTTCACCACCCGATGTCCCTCTGCAGGATCCGCCGCCCCACACGTCTCTCACAAGGCGAGGAAGAGAGCGCCAGAGAGGTGGTGAAGGGGTCAGAGAGGAGAAGACGGAGATTAGAGGGGGACGAGTGGGGAAGAGGAGAAGGAGGAGGAAAGGTACTTCCATGCCCGTCCTCTATCGGGTAATCCCTCTGGTGCACCTTAGAACGGGAGAGGATGCCTACAGTGTCGCGCTGACCCGGGGGATGCGGGAAAGATTCACGGAGGTGGCGGAAAGTGAATGATCCCGTGACCTCATTCCTCCCTCCCACTCGCTCACCCACACTTATATTCACCTCCCCTTCTCTCTCCTCCACCTCCAAAATCTGCTTTGTCCCCTCCTTGCCCCACCCCTTGCCTCCGTCCCCTTGGTCCCCTCCCTCATCTGTCTCCCTCCCTCTGTCGCCTTCACCTTCTCGCCCCACCACTCCCCTCCATTTCTCCCACATCCTACTCCCCTGCTTCTTCCCTTCCCCACACTTCTCGCCTCTCTCTCCACCCTCCCAATATCGCTCCTGCCCTCCATCCCGCCCTCTGTATCCGCTTTTCTACTCCCCACGATCCTCTCTCCCTCTTCTCTTTCTCCCTCCTGCTGTACCTCAACCTCCCTCCCTAATCCACCGCTACCTTACGTCACCTCTTTCACTCATTTCCCTTTCCCTAACCTCCCCTTTCCGCTTCCTCCCACTATACATATCTCAGCCCTTCGCCTTTCTCTTCCTGTCCCACTTCCCACTCCCCACACTCCTCTCTCCCTCTCCCTTTACCCCACACCTCCCTCTACCTCTGCCCCCACCCTCCCTCATCACTCCCCTTCTCTCCCTACTCATATCTCCCGCCATTTGCATCCATCCCTCCCACCCTCCCTTCACCTCAGACAGAGGGACCGCACCCACCCACTCCCTCCGCCCGGCGCCCCTCCTTTCTCTTGTATCTCGCGTTAGGATGAGTTTCCGATTGCCCTCTGCTGTTCTTTGTGGAAAGGCGAGGAGAGCAATGGCGAGTTTTGCAATAGAGGGACGAATGGTGGTGCAGAGGATAAGGGAATGGAGAGAGGGGGAGGGGGGACATGCAAGCGATATGTGAGGGCGGTAGGTTCATGGTAGTGAAGTGGAGAGAGGAGATGCGCGAGAGGGAATTAATGTTTCGAGAGGGTTAGGCAATCAGCAACGGGACAGAAGGAGATAAGAACCGGGGGGGAGTGGGGAGGGATCGTTGTCGAGTTATCGTGCGGACAGGTTGGAGCTTCGGATCAACATTGGGAGTGGAGTAGAGGGTGCAGGTGGGGCTGAACAATAAAGGCAAGAACATTTCTCCCCCCTGCCTCGTGGGTCCCTCGCTCAGAAGGAGGAGGAGATTCTCAAAGAGAAGTTAGAGACAGACTTGGTAGAATGGTGAGAGGGGGATGTTGGAAGTGAGGAGGGTTGCGGGTTGGCTAACAACTGGGAGAGTTCTGCCTCGTCACCCAGTCCTCCACTCCTGCCGTCTCTGACTGTGGGTCTCTGCCTCTCTGTGAAGGCTCGGAAAATCCGGACGGAAATATCCTGGCGGATGGCGGCGCACGGCAAGGTGAGGGATATAGTCGATTCCCCGGAACCTCACTCTGCTACTCGCTACAACAACGTCGTCAGCCCGACCTCTTGTTCCACCTTCGCTGTCTCACTCTCCTCTCGATTTAAATCAGAAGTTTTTTTCCCACTCTGCCTCCCTCTCCCTATCCGATCTTTTCCATCTCACGGTTCCTCCCCTCTCCGTCCTCTCGCTCCTTCCTCCCTGTCTCTCACTCTCTTTCCGTGGCCGCCAGCCACGGATTCCCTATCCGTTTCACTTCCTGTCTCTTCCCCACAGGTACATCTGCATCTGTCACAGACCCTCCCTCTACAACTGCCTCTAACTTTCTCTTCCCCCACCATATTACCCTTCTTGCCATCATCACCGTCTGTATCGTCTCCTTTCTCCCTCTACGACCACCCTTCTTCATCTCTCTCCCCATATTCCTCACTCTCCCCCGACTCACTTTTACGCCTCTATCCCCCTCTCTAACCATGCCCATGAGCCCTTATCCCACTCCCTCTCTCTCTCCCACACCATTCCTATCCGCAACCTCCTTCCTTTCACCCCTCTCCTCACTCCCCCACTCTCACTTTCTCAAGTCCCTGCCTACCCTCTCAATCTGAGACCGTTTCTCTCGGTTTAAACTTATTATACGATTCGTTCTCTGCCTCCCACGTCTTTATCCTCCATGAATATCCCAAGCCTGCTTCAATTTCGTTCCTCTGTCCAGCTCGCTTCCGCACTCTACACACTCTCTCCCTATCCCTATCTTTCTCACTGTGCTTTTCACTCACAAGAGAGATCCCTCTCTTTCACTCTCCCCTCTCACTTTCTCCACCACCCTCACTCTCATACTTACTCTCTTCCCAATCTCTTTCGCCCGCACTGAACTCACACCTGACGGATATCCGATAACAAAGCGGATCACTGTTCCGTTTCCTGGAAAGTCGCCCCCGCTGGACAGGTACGTCCTTATCACCATTTTTATCATCGCAATCGGGATCGGTCACACTCTCCATTGTAAGTCAGATGCGCGGGGAAAAGAGAACGTATCTTTGGAAATAATGGACGTGTAGAGGGGGAGCAGGTGGGGAGGGTCCGCACTGGCGCAGGGAGAGAGAGTGAGACAGAAAGATTGACACGGAGAAACTCATCAATGCCCATACACACATCCCGGGGGTCAAACGCAAGGTGAATTTCCCTATCCACCGTCCCATTACAGACTCCCGGGGTCAGGCAAAGAGTGAATCTCCCACCACACCGTCCCATCGAACACTCCCGGGATCAGACACAGAGAGAATCTGCCTCCACAGCCTCCCATCACGCACTCCCAGGTTCGGAAACAGAGTGAAACTCCCTCCACACTGTTCCATTACACACTGCCGGGGTCACACACCGGGTGAATCTCCGTCCACACCGTCCCATCACACACTCCCGGGGTCAGACACAGAGTGAATCTCCCTCCACACAGTCCCATCACACACTCCCGGGGTCAGACACAGAGTGAATCTCCCTCCGCACCGTCCCATCACACACTCCCTGGGTCAGACACAGAGTGAATCTCGATCCACACTGTCGCATCACACACTCCCGGGGTCAGGGACAGAGTGAAGCTCCCTAAGCGTTGTCCCATCACACACTCCCTGGGTCAGACACAGAGTGAATTTCCCTCCACACCGTCCCGCCACACACTCCCGGGGTCAGGCACAGAGTGAATCTCGCTCCACACTGCCCCATCACACACTCCCGGTGTCACACACAGAGTGAATCTCCCTCCCCACCGTCCCATCACACACTCCCTGGGTCAGACACAGAGTGTATCCCGCTCCACACTGTCCCATCACACACTCCCGGGGTCAGGCACAGAGTGAAGCTCCCTAAGCGTTGTCCCATCACACACTCCCGTGGTCAGGCACAGAGTGAACCTCGCTCCACACTGTCCCATCACACACTCCCGGGGTCACACACAGAGTGAATCTCACTCCGCACCGTCCCATCACACACTCCCTGGGTCAGACACAGAGTGTATGTCGCTCTACACTGTCCCATCACATACTCCCGGGGTCAGGCACAGAGTGAAGCTCCCTAAGCGTTGTCCCATCACACACTCCCGTGGTCAGGCACAGAGTGAACCTCGCTCCACACTGTCCCATCACACACTCCCGGGGTCACACACAGAGTGAATCTCACTCCGCACCGTCCCATCACACACTCCCTGGGTCAGACACAGAGTGTATCCCGCTCCACACTGTCCCATCACACACTCCCGGGGTCAGGCACAGAGTGAAGCTCCCTAAGCGTTGTCCCATCACACACTCCCGTGGTCAGGCACAGAGTGAACCTCGCTCCACACTGTCCCATCACACACTCCCGGGGTCACACACAGAGTGAATCTCACTCCGCACCGTCCCATCACACACTCCCTGGGTCAGACACAGAGTGTATGTCGCTCTACACTGTCCCATCACATACTCCCGGGGTCAGACACAGAGTGAATCTCGCTCCACACTGTCCCATCACACACTCCCGGGGTCACACACAGAGTGAAACTCTCTCCGCAACGTCCCATCACACACTCCCTGGGTCAGACACAGAGTGAATCTCCCTCCGCACCGTCCCATCACACACTCCCTGGGTCAGACACAGAGTGAATCTCGTTCCACATCGTCCCATCACACACTCCCTGGGTCAGACACAGAGTGATTCTCCCTCCACACCGTCCCATCACACACTCCCGGGGTCAGACACAGAGTGAATCTCCCTCCGCACCGTCCCATCACACACTCCCTGGGTCAGACACAGAGTGAATCTCGCTCCACACTGTCCCATCACACACTCCCGGGGTCAGGCACAGAGTGAAGCTCCCTAAGCGTTGTCCCATCACACACTCCCGGGGTCAGGCACAGAGTGAAGCTCCCTAAGCGTTGTCCAATCACACACTCCCGGGGTCAGAAAAAGAGAGAAGCTTCCTCTCTGCCCGCTTTCCTCTCTCAGCAATCAACAGCGCTTCGGCCTTCCTGTGGTCTTGAACTCTGTCTCTGCCTCAGAAATAATATGTGTGTGTCGCCAACTGTAGAGCAGGAGGATGGGGTTGGTAGCGGAGGAGAGGGGAGGGCAGTGAAGGGATGTTGAGTTTTCAGTCACTGGTCGGGGGTGATGAGAGGTAGAGAGGCTCAAAACCAAGAGATCGATACCCAGTGGAAGGAGAGCGTGATAGCACCAGACGTTAACACTCCGCCATTACACCCGTAATTCTCTGTGAAAACAGACAGAGAGGTGTTTGAACCGGCCTGACGGAGCCGTGGTGCAGTAGGGGAAGAGGCGCGTTTCGGGGAATGAGGATCTTGGAGGGAGTGGGTGACAGAGAAATACAGGGTGATAGGTGATACAGGGGCTGGCGGAGACAAGGAGGGGTGAATTTAAGGGATAAGGTGACGGAGGACTGTAGAGTAGGGCGGAGAGTCCGAGACAATCCTCAATCTCCCTCTGCTTCAGTCGGAATTTCCCGCCTGCTTCAAACGGGGACAATCACACCAGTGCCCGAGAAGAGTAGGGAGAGCTTCCTTAACAACAATTGCCCAGTGACTCTCACAGATACAGTGATTGAGTGTTTAGAGAGGCTGGTCATACCCAAAGTCAACCCCTTCTCCAGCAAGGACATGGCCACTATAATGTGACGAACTCCACTATAGGTTTACCGCGGATACAATCTGATTTGCTCTCCCCTGGACCATGGACCACCTGGACTATTCAACACCACCGTCAGGCTGCTGTTGACTGACAACAGCTCGGCGTTCAGCAGAGAAGCAGTTTCAGCGACAGGTTACTATCGATGCAATGCTCCTCAGACAGGATGAAGAGGTCAATACTCCCCAATGCCATTAGGCTTTACAATTCAACCGCCAGGACTTAAGAACTTTTTAAAAGCTATTATTAATGCTTTTTGAGATAGTGATTTAGATGCATATCATATTTTTTACTGAGTTAAGTATTGTATGTAATTAGTTTTGCTACAACAAGTGTATGGGACATTGGAAAAAAAGTTGAATTTCCGCATGGGGATGAATAAAGTATCTATCTATCTATCTATCTATCTATCTATCTATCTATCTATCTATCTATCTATCTATCTATCTATCTATCTATCTATCTATCTATCTATCTATCTATCTATCTATCTATCTATCTAATCCTCCCTTCAGATCCTCGGCCAGTGAACCTCCCTCTGTAACTGGATGATGGACATCCTCATCGGGAAACCTCAGTCAGTTCAGATCGGCTGTGACGTCACCGATCTACAGGTCTGGTCGAGGAAGCTGAGAGGCTACAGAAGGGTTCAGAGAGATTGGGCGAATGTGGAAAGAAGCGGCGGGTGGATCACAGTGTCGGGATGTGTATGGCCATGCACTTTGGTAGAAGATATGAAGGCATAGACTGTTTAATAAATGGTGAGAGAATTCAAACACATGAGTTGCAAAGGGACTTGGTTGACATCGTGCAGGATTCCCTAAAGGATAATTTCCAGGTGGAGTCCCTGGCGAGGAAGCCAAATACAATGTTCGCATTCTTGTCGAGAGGATTAGAATATGAAAACAAGGATGTAGCGTTGAGACTTTATAAAGCACTGGTGAGGCCTCACTTGGAAATACTGTGAGCGGTTCTGTGTCCCTTATCTATACCGGCCAGATGAGCTTGCATTGGGAAGGGTTGAGAGGAAGATCACGGGAATGATTCCGGGATTGAAACGCTGATCAGATCAGGAGCGTTTGATGGCTGGAACTCAGAAGAATGAGGGGGCGGCGGGGAGAGGGTTGTTGTTGAAATCGATCGAATGTTCAAAGGCTTCGACAAAGTAGGTGTGGAGAGAAGGTTCCCCGTGGCGAGACCGGTGGACCAACATCGCAATGGAGATCCGTCCTTTTAGAACGGAGACTGGGAGGAATGTATTCAGCCAGAGTTTGGTAAATATGTAGAACAGGTTACACAGGCGGCTGTGGAGTCTGACTTTAGATATATTGAAGTCAGAGATTGACAGATTGTTGATTACTCAGACCATGAAGGAATACGGTGAAAAGGCAGGATATTGGGGGTGTGCGGGACCTGGATCAGACATGATGAAATGGCGCAGCAGACTCGATGGCCTAATTCTGCTCCTATATCTCATGGTCTGATTTTAGGTTCCTGTGTTGCCGGGTGTCAGCATCTCAGTGGATCTGTCCTGGTGGGACCAACACATTCATGCAAACACGGAGAACGTGTCATGTTCCCGACTGAACAGCGCCAGGCAACCAAGTGTCGGCACGTCCATTCCCCGGAGTGTGATGAGATGTCACTTCCCTTTTAAGACTCAGACTGACAATTATTGCCTGTCAACATTGCTTCATGGAAAGTCTGTCGTAGACGTCCCCGTGCTGAGCACTCAGTGCTCAACCGTAGGAGATCCACTTCGAGAACTATTCTTTGCGATATAAACTTCAGATGCATTTGCTGTCGTCTTGTTTATTTCGAGTCTGCGTTTCAGTGTATTCCAGACCATACTCTACATTTCCCATCACCACCATAGATCTCTCGTTACAGAAGGAATTACAACGTTAGCCGTTTGAGAAGGTTTGGTCTTTCATTGAAGACCAACAAATGATCGCTGGGAATTATTGCATCGCCGCCTGGTACGGCGGCTGCAATGCACAAGGTAGCCAGAGGCGGCAGCGGGATGTTGATTGAACCAGCTCCATCACGGGCACAACCCTCCCCAACATCGAGGACATCGTCAAGATGCGGTGCCTCGACAAGGCGGCATCCATCGCTGAGGCCGCTCGCCCAGGGAAAAACTCCCTGTTCATTTCTACCATTGGGGAAGAGGAACAAGAAACAAAAATCTCAGAGATTGAGAAACACCTTCTGCCCCGCCGGCATCATATTTTTGAATGTATGACACCGCGTCCACATTTTTGCAGTATTTATTCTCTTTTTGCATCTTACATTAATTTTGCATTCTTGCGACGTACTGATCATGCAAAGATACAAATCTCAGGGCGGATAAGTCTCGGATAATGAGTCAGGCGGTAAACATCCTATACAGTCCTTTGGTACTGGGAGCGGGAGGCCTGAGAGTGAGGGGAAAGAACATGGGGATCAGATAAGGGGAGATGGCAGGGGAGGAGTTATGAGAGAGCGCGAGTTTGGAGGAACGAGGGTAAAGAGAGAGCGAGATGCCGAGTAAGAGTGCCACAGGTAGAGAGAGGAGATTAGTATAGTGGCAAGAGGCGGAGCGGATGGGTTTGTCAGAGTCTGGGAAAGGGCTGGAATTGGGGTAAGATAATGATGCCACTTGATTTAACACGGTTCCCCGGGATTTTGACAGAGATCCCGGATCTTTTCAGGAATACCCGGGAACAAAGCTGCAGGCTTCTCACAAATGAAACGGTGCTGATCATTTTTGCAACTTCCAAGCCAACTGGATTTACATTCACTGCATTCGAACTTTCCAGCGTTCACCTTGTACACGACGGTCGAGGACGCTTCCCTGTCAAGGAGGGATAAACAATTTCAAAAGGGACAACACAACTCCAGCAGACAGCCCGGTGTCAGTCCCCTGAATACTCCCACTGTCTCAATCTCTCCTCACCGACCGGTGTCAGTCCCCATAATACTCACTCTGACCCTCTCTCTCCACACATATCTGTTCCAGTTTCCAAAATACTGTCATTGACCCATTCTCCGCAGCGCTGTGTCAGTCCCCCAATAATCCCTTGCCCAACACTCTACTCACTGCGCTGTGTCTTTCCCCAAAATAACCCCACGATCACATCTTCTCCCCACTGTACCTGTCCCTCCTCAAATTACTCCCAGAGCCGCGGCCTCTCCCCACGACCCTGTCTCCGTTCCGAAGATACTCCCACAGACCCACTCTCTCCAAAGCAACCGTGTCTGTCCCCAAACTAATCACACTGCTCCAGTCTCCCCACAGCCCTGTCTCATTCCCCAAAATACTCACACTGACACACTCTCTCTCCCAAGGCCTCAAAGTTCTCGTACATCCTACTCTCCACCCACAGCCCCGTGCCAGTTGCCAATATGATCCCACTGTCCAACCTTCTGCCTACAGACATGTGCCAATCACCAAAACACTCTCACTTTCCACTCCCTTCCCACAGTCCATGACAGCCCACAGATTAAACCAACTGTCCGCTCCCTACCAAGAGCCCGTCTCGGTCCCCAAACTAACCGCATTGACTAATCTCACCCCACAGAGATTAGACACCCCACCGTGTCAGTCCCAAATTAATCGCAGTGCTCCACTCCCTGTCCCTCCCCAAATAGACCCACCGCAGCATTTGCTCTCAACGGACCCATTTTAGTCCCCAAAATAGTCCCCCTTTCCACTTTCCTCCCTCAGACTGCGTCCGTCTACAAATTAATCGCACTGCCCAGTCTCTTCCTGCAGGGGATGCAAGGCCACAGAATAATCCTACCGCCTTACACTCTCCCCATTGACCTGGTTCTGTCCTGAAAATATCCCCAGTGATCCAGCACAGATGCATCCCCCAAAAGCACCACGTACCCCACTTCCCCCACAAACTTGTGTCAGTTCTCGAAATAAATCCCATTGCCCAATCCCTCTCCGAAACCGACATGACCCCAACTCTCACCCGGCTTTGCATGTTCCGATCCAGAATGAACTGTCTTCTCCGCGGACAGCGTTGTTAACAAAATTCTGTGAAGTTAAATTGCCATCATTAATGATTGAAATCGAGCACAATTTAAGGACCGTCATTTTATGTCTGACCTGGGGACTGTGTGATGGGACGGTGTGGAGGGAGTTTCACTCTGTGTCTGACCCCGGGAGTGCGTGATGGGACGGTGTGGAGGGAGATTCACTCTGTGTCTGACCCCGGGAGTGTGTGATGGGACGGTGTGGAGGGAGATTCACGCTGTGCCTGACCCCGGCAGTGTGTGATGGGACGGTGTGGAGGGAGAGTCACTCTGTCTGACCCCGGGAGTGTGTGATGGGACGGTGCGGAGGGAGATTCACTCTGTGCCTGACACCGGGGTGTGAGATGGGACGGTGTGGAGGGGGAATCACTCTGTGTCTGTCCCCGGGAGTGTGTGATGGGACGGAGTAGAGGGGAGATTCAATCCGCCTCTGACCCCGGGAGTGTGTGATGGGACGGTGTGGAGGGTGATTCACTCTGTGTTTGACCCCGGGAGTGCGTGAAGGGACGGTGTGGAGGGAGATTCACTCGTTGTCTGACCTTGGGAGTGTGTGTTTGGACGGTGTGGAGGGAGATTCACTCTGTGTCTGACCCCGGGTATATAATTCGGCTGTGTGGAGGGAGATTAACTCTGTTTCTACACTTGAAGTGTGTGTTTGGACGGTGTGGAGGGAGATTCACTCTGTGTCTGACCCCGGGTATATAATTCGGCTGTGTGGAGGGAGATTAACTCTGTTTCTACACTTGAAATGTGTGATGGGACGGTGTGGAGGGAGATTAACTCTGTTTCTACACTTGAAGTGTGTGATGGGACGGTGTGGAGGGAGATTCACTCGTTGTCTGACCTTGGGAGTGTGTGTTTGGACGGTGTGGAGGGAGATTCACTCTGTGTCTGACCCCGGGTATATAATTTGACTGTGTGGAGGGAGATTAACTCTGTTTCTACACTTGAAGTGTGTGATGGGACGGTGTGGAGGGAGATTAACTCTGTTTCTACACTTGAAGTGTGTGATGGGACGGTGTGGAGGGAGATTCACTCTGTGTCTGTCCCCGGGAGAATGTGATGGGACGGTGTGGAGGTAGATTCACTCTGATATGGATATTTCTTCTGTCAATCTGTCACATACCTCTTCCTCGTTTGAATTTATTTCAAGAAGCTTTGAAGCAGAGATAGAACAAAGTTGCTTCGCCCCCTCGTAAGAACTTTCAAACGTGGAAATGAAATAACACAGGCCTTGATTTCTGATCCAGTCCTGGGAACACACTTTATCTGGAAATCATGAACAAGGAACAGTATTGTCAATTACGTCCGCTGAGAGTCAGATACAGATAGAGGATACCTCCACACCGTCCCATCACAGAACCGTGGAGTCCGAAACGGAGTGAATCTCCCTCCATACCATCCCCTGACACACTGAACTAGTCAGGCAGAGCGTAAAATCTGCTGCACACCGTCCTATCACACACACTGATGTCAGACACAGAGTGCAACACAGCCGTCACCGTCACATCGCACACTCCTGTGGTTAGACAGAGTGAAACTGCCTCGTCACCGTCCCATCACGCCCTCCCGTGGTCACACAGAATGAAGCTCCCTCCACACCGTTCCATTATAGACTGTCGGGTTGGCCACAGACAGAATTTCTATCGACACTGTCCAGTCACACATACTCGTGGTCAGAGAGAGAGCGCAGCTTCTAACAGAAACACCCGGTGTCAAACGCAGAGTGACAGTCCCTATGCAGCAATGCCAGACGCTGAGAGAAGCTACCTGTGTGGCGCGGTATCATGCACGCCCGGGTAAAGACACTAGGTGGCACTCTCTCCACACTGTCCATACACTCCCGGAGTCGGACAATGGGTATCGTTCCACCCACACGGTCTCATCACACACACCTGGAGTCACACTGTGAGTGTCTCTCCAATCGCACCTTGCCATTGCACATTCCCGAGATCGGCCACAGGGTATAGGGGCGGGAGAATGGCGGATGTTCTCTCACCTTTTCTGCTGGTCAGCAGCTGGCAGATTTGAGCCTTGGTTTCGTTGAGAGTTCTACACTTCAGTTCGAGGTGACTGAAGTTGTGACGGAGATCGGTTTGCGTTTGATGCTGATCGGAGAGATCGGTGCTCATGACCGAGAGGTTGCTTTCCAGGATGAACAATTTGTTTTCAAGGATGGAGTGGTTTCTTTCGAGGATGGAGACGTTGTTGCTTGGGACGGAAACGTTCTTTAGACAGGTGCTCTGGGAGAGATCCAAGACGGAATTATCTGATGTCATGGATTCCAGGGTTGAGTTCGGCTCGTGGATTTGTACTCGACATTGGCACTGGGTCCTGTTCATCTCCTGATGTTGCTCCCAAAGTCTCAGGTACTTTTTGATCAGAGGCGAGCAGAGACTGATGTATCTGTAACACTGAGAGTAATGGTGGGGTGTGTGTCTGTGTCACGGTAATTCGCGGGTCGGTCGTACAGTGAGGGGAGTGTGGGTATCACGTTGTGGGTTGTGTCCATGTCGTGGAGAGGGGTGTGTGCTCGGCATGGAGAGGAGCTTGTCAGTGTCACCGTAAAGGCTGTTTCGGGTGTTCCTGTGAAGGATGTGTCAGTGTCACGGTGAGAGGTGACCACGTCACTCTGAGATGTATTTCTGTGTGATGGTGAATGGCGTGTCGGTGACATGGTGAAGTGCATGTAAATGTCACGTTGCTAGGTGTGTCGGTGCCTGAAGCGTTGTTGCAGGGACTGACGTTTAGATTTCTCTATCAACTGGATGATGAATGACCCGCAGCACCCAGGTTATTCCATCCACTCTCACACAGGATCACTCACACAATGGCCGCTCCGGTTAAATCCAACTCTTGGTTAGCCATCGCAAATTGTCCAATAAATCGCTATAACAGAAGACTGTGAAGATATCCCAAAAGGCCCGGTCAAGTTTTAAACATCTTGCTGTCTCTCCTCAGAACAAGCGACTGCTCGCAATGACTGAAGCCTGCCGACAAGTCCCATAGGGCCCCATGCACATTTTAAATTTCTTGCTGGCTCAGCACAGATCAGCTGGCAAAGTATTTACTGACTCTCCTTGCTTCACCCTGATGTTTCCACCTCCTTTGAGAAGACAACTATCATCACAGAACTTCAGATTCCAGTTTAAGATCATTCTGGTGAATCTGACAGACTTCTGGCTAGGAGACAACCGCCTGGCACTCACCGTCAGTAAGACGAAAGAGTTTATTCTGGACTTCGGGAAGGGTAAGACGAAGGAACACATACCAACTTCATAGAGGGATCAGAACTGGAGAGAGTAAGCAGCTTCAAGTTCCTGGGTGTCAAGATCTCTAAGGATCTATCTGGTCCCAACGTAGAGTTGTAGTTATAAAGAAGGCAAGAGAGCGTCTATAATTTATTAGGGGTTTGAAGGAACTTGGCACGTCCGCAAATGCATTCAAAAACGTCTATGGTTGTACCGTGAAGAGCTTTCTGACAGGCTGCATCACTGATGGTATGGAGGGGCTATTGTACAGGACCGAAAGTAGCAGCAGAATTTTATAAGCTTATCAGCTTATAAAGTACCCAGGACAATATTAGTGAGCGTTTTCCCAGGAAGGCTGCGCCCATTATTAATTACCTCCAGCACCCAGGTATGCCCACTTCTCCCTCTCACCATCAGGAAGGAGGAACAGGAGTCTGAATGCACACACTCAGTGGCTCAGGAACAGCTCCTTCCCCTCCACCGTCCGATTTCTAAATGGATACTGAACCATTGGACACTACCTTACTTTTTAATATATCGAATTTCTGTTTTGCTCGATTTATCATCTATTCTATATATGTATACTAGAATTTATCCTTCTATCTATTTATAATTATTTATTTGTTTGTTTTTGTATTTATTTATTATTTTCTTCTATATTATGTATTATCTTGTAGCGAAGAGCAAGGCATGCAGGCTGAGAGAGCTGCTTGGCATTGTGGGTAAAAAGAAAAATGAAATCAAACTATTGGAAAGAATTGACAGAGGATCGTCAGGTGCAGAATCATTGTGGATCGAGTCACGGAACTGCAATGTTAAAAAGCCAAATATATCAAAGAGGAAATGAAATGTTTCTTCAGATATATAGCGTGTAAAAGAGAGCCGAGAGTAGATATTGGATTACTATCAAAAGATTAGATATTGGATTACCATCAAAATGATAGTAATGGGCGACAGGGAGATGGTGAAGGAACGGAATATGCACTTTGTTTCAGTATTTACTGTGAAAGGCACCAGCAGTAGGCCTGAGGTTCGAGACAGTCTGAGGGCAGAAGTGAGTAACGGTGCCACAAGTTTAGAGAAGGCGCTCGAGAAACTGAGAGGTCTGAAGGTAGATAAGTCATTTTAAGTAGATTATCTACACCCAGGGTTCTGAAGGACGTAGCTAAGAAATTGTGGATCATTGCTAATGCTTCTTCAAGAATAATTGGATTCTGCCCTGGTTCCGGAGACTCGGAAGTTGCAGGTGTCACCCCACCCTTCAACAACGGAGAGAGGCGGAGTTCCCGGCAGGTGAATATGCTGGTTGAGTCTGTGGTGAGGAAGGAAAATGAGACGCTCGCATTGATTTCGAGCGGACTAGAGCACAAAAGCAAGGATCTCATATTGAGCCTTTATAAAGCCCTGGTGAGGCCTCAGGTGGAGTATTATGAGCAGCTGTGGGTCCCCTTATCTAAGAATGGATGTGTTGACATTGGAGATGATTCAAAGGAGAATCACCAAAATGAATACAGGCTTGTCGAATGAAGAACATTTCATAGCTCTGGGCCTGGACTCACTGGAGGTCAGAAGGATGAAGTGGGATACTCATTGAAATCCATCGGTGACACGAGTGTTCAGTGTCCGTGGCCGTGTCGCTGTCAGGGTGCTATTGTTGTCACGTCGATTGGGGATTCGGAGTCAGCATGAAGGGGTGTGGGTGAGGGGCGTGTCCGTGTCACTGTGATGAGCGTGTTGGTGTCAGAGTGAGGGCTGTGTCGGTGTCACGTCGAGGGCTGTGTCGGTGTCACTCTGAGTTTTTACGCGATTACCTCAATCCACTCCGTTTCTTTCCTGTCTGACTCTACACGCTGCCTGTTTGACTCACCATGGATCGAGAGCCCGGCAACTATCGCGACGAGGACGGACGTAACAAGGCAGAGTAGGCAGATCTTATGTCTCGGCTCCTGTTCATGCGCAGCTGTGGAGAGACCATTCAGCGTGTGCGTGAATTCAGCCGTGTCCCCCCAGTGGGATTGACTTCCACCCGCCACCGGCGCTCTCTCCTTCCACCATGATCACCCCATCCCGCCTCTCTCAATCTCATCCACTTTCCAGGCGGCTTCTTTGACAGTCCCAAATCCTGTTCTCGGCAAAGACTGTCTAATGTCTGATTGATTTTTCGTAGTTGTATATTGTTCAGAGATTGGTAAATATTTGAGTAAAGATTTGAAGATAATTGTATTTTGAATACTGAGCTTTCGGCTTGGAGTTGGCCTGCCCACACGAGCCAGAGGATGTGGCGCATGGGACTAATTCTCGCTCGTGGTCTGAGACTAATCGTGTTCCGCAGTGACCTGCCCGGGACCTCTGGTATTTTTGATGTATCGGACAGACAATGATGAAAATGGAGTTGGGTGGGTTGTAAACTTCCGAATCGCCCAAAGTTTGGTGATATTGTGGACTGTGTGGAACATCGCCCACGGGTTCAGTGGGATGTCAATCAGTTGTAACTGTGGGTGGGGAAAAGGGAGATGGAGTTTAACCCGGGTAAGTGTGAGGTTTTGCGCTTTGTCAAGCCGAATGTAAAGGGGCAGGGCAGAGTTAAATGTCGACCTTCAAAGGGATCTTGCGTAGATAGTATAGGTCGGGAGGGCGTTAAAGAATTTACTTCTGACGGGCCTTTGACAATGTCCCTCTCACGGGAGATTCATTCACATACTTGCGATGAATGGGAACCACGGTGAATTAACCACTTGGATTCCGAATCTACAGAACACAGAGGACGGAGGTCGTTGGTTGGACGTCAGTGACAAGTGGCGTTAGGCACGGATCCGCACTGAGACCTCTGCTGTCTGTGGGAAAAACTCGGATGAAAACCGGGATAATAATCTCGGCTTTACCTGTTCAGGGCATTCCGCCTGGTAGACTTGGAAATTGGATTATTATTATCACAGAGAGAAGACCGAGCAAGCAGTTCAGCACAGAACAGACTCACAGTATTTTCTGGAGTACATTCCCTCTGGTACTGGACATTTCAACTCTGAGTAAAAAAAAAAAGTTTCTGTCAGTCTACTCTACCTGTGCTTCTCATAATCTTATAAACCGCTGACCTATCTTCCCTCATCTTCCACCGCTCCAGGCAAAACAACCCAAGTGCAGGACCTATCATTGTAACACGCGTCATCGAATCCGGGCGGCGTTCTGTTGACCCTCGCTGGAGGCTCTCCAAAGACCCGACATCCTTCCGATAATGTGGTGACCGGAACTCTACACAATGCGCCTGATACAGCCTAATTAGATTATTATTAAACTGCAACATAACTTCCTGACTTGTTAACTTCTTACCCCGACTAATAAAGGCAACAAGCTGTCTGCCTTGTTAAACACCCCACCGAACTGTGTAGCCACGAGCAAGACATATGAACCAGGCGATCCCTCTGACAATCAACACTCCTTTGGGTTTTGGTTTCAATAGTGTCCTATCCTTAGCATTTGACATATAAAGGGGTGACATTTCGCGTTTGAACGCGTTAAACTCCATCTACCAGTTCCCTAAACCGTATCTGTAACGGATCCATGTCCTACTGAATTCTTTGTCAGTCTGCTAAACGATCCACAACACAACCTATCGTTGTGTCATCTGCCACGCTACTAACCCACCCATCTGTATTTTCATCTAGTTCATTTATATATTGGGGAATGCGAAAGTTTGGGCACCCCTGGTTAAAATTTCTGTTCCTGTGAATAGTTAAGCGAGTAAAAGATGACCTGATTTCCAAAAGACATTAAGTTAAAATGACACATTACTTTAATATTTTAAGCAAGATTACTTTTATTTAAATTTTCATCGTTTACAGTTTCAATATAACAAAAAAGGGAAGTGGGCCCGAAGCAAATGTTTGGGCACCCGGCATGGTCAGTACTTAGCAAACAAACCCGTTTGGCAAGTATCACAGCCTGTGAACCCTCTCTGTAGCCAGCTAAAAGTCTTTTAATTCTCATTTGAGGGATTTTCGCCTATTCTTCCTTGCAAAAGGTTTCTAATTCTGTGAAGTTCTTTGCACGTCTTGGACGCACTGCTCTATCCACAAATTTCCATGAGGGTTAGGTTTGGGGACTGTGAAGGCCATGACAATACCTTCAGCGTGCGGTCTCTTGAGGTAGTCTATTGTGGATCCTGAGCTGTGCTTAGGATAATTATCAGCTTTTTTTTTAAAGAATGTGTGATACTTGCTTCCAGAAATTGCCTGAATAGAACTCCTTGAAAGAGGTGGAGAGGGTGGGATAGAGCGGGAGTGAGGGGAGCCAGGGGGAGTGGATGATAGATAGAAGAGGAGAGGGAGTGGGGAGACAGGAAGGAGAGGAGGAGAGGGACAGATATTTGGATATTCTCCGAGTATGGTTACCGGTCACTTTCCCTTTAAGGCTCTGACTGCTAATTATTGCCCGGTAGTAATTAAAGAGCTCGTACTGTATTAGCATTTCTAATGCTACGGATTGTGATCTAATCTTTGGATTTTGTCACTGTCGTCCTGTTTATTTCGAGTGTGAGTCTGAGTGTATTTCAGACCATTCTCTACACTTGCTTTCACCGCCACCCATAGCTCTCTCATTACAGAAGGTGTTACAACGTCAGGAGTCTGAGTGTATTTCAGACCATTCTCTACACTTGCTTTCACCGCCACCCATAGCTCTCTCATTACAGAAGGTGTTGCAACGTCAGGAGTCTGAGTGTATTTCAGACCATTCTCTACACTTGCTTTCACCGCCACCCATAGCTCTCTCATTACAGAAGGTGTTGCAACGTCAGGAGTCTGAGTGTATTTCAGACCATTCTCTACACTTGCTTTCACCGCCACCCATAGCTCTCTCATTACAGAAGGTGTTGCAACGTCAGGAGTCTGAGTGTATTTCAGACCATTCTCTACACTTGCTTTCACCGCCACACATAGCTCTGTCATTACAGAAGGTGTTGCAACGTCAAGAGACTGAGAATATTTGGCCTTTCACTGAAGACCGGCAATTGTCTACAGATGAAAGTTGGGAGCATTCTGACTTGTAGCATCGCCGCCTGGTGTGGAGGCCGCAAGGGACAGGGTCACCGGAGGCAGCAGAGGGATGTAGACTCAACCAGCGTCAAAGTCACCACCTTCCCCAGCATCGAGGACATCTTCAAGATGCGATGCCTCGAGAAGGGGGCATCCATCAGCGAGGCCCCTCACCCCGGGACAATCTCCCTGCTCAATACCAACATCGAGGAAGAGGTACAGAAGCCTGAACACTCACTAGTTCTGAAACACCTTCTCCCCCTCCTGCACCCAAGTTTTGAACGCATGTGCACCACCTCCACATTTTTGAGGTTTTTATTATGTGTTTTGTAATTTACATTGATTCTACATGTTTGCGCCGTATCGATGCTGCAAAACAACAAATTCCAGGTTTTATAAGTTTCAGGTAATAAAGGAAACAGCGATTCAAGTGGAAAACATCCGATGGGGTGGACAGGACACTTGGCCCGCTGGTCTTCACCAGTCACACTGAGTACAGGAGTCGGGAGGTCACGTTGCCGTGGTACAAGACGTCGGTGAGGCCGCCCTGCTTTAGGAAAAATGTCAGTGAACTGGATATATTTTACAGGGAGTTCTACGGGAATATGGCCGGGACTCGGAGCACTGAGTTATGGAGAGAGTGGAGGGAAGGTCGGGACATTATTCCCTGGAGCGTAGTTATAACCTTACAGAGTTCCATAAACCCGAGAGGGGCACAGACAGAGGGAATGCGCACAGACTCTCACCCAGGGTTGTGTTATCGAGAACCAGACGGCACAGGGTTGAGGTGAGAGTGGATGGAAAGGAGAAAGAGAGATAGATCAGAGAGTCGGAGGATTTCGAGATAACGGGGAGAGGAGGGAGATAGTTGGGTATAGAGTGGGGAGAAAGTGGGTGAAAGGGTAAAGAGGTTTGCAGACGCAGCGGAGAAAGAGCGATGAAACAAGGGGAGGAGAGGGGGTGGAGGGAGAGTTAGAGGCAGTGGGAATGAGCGGGACGGGGGACGGGGTGTGTCTAGGAGGAAGGGGATAGATGGCGTGAAAGGTTTTCTCACTGCGGGCTGGGGAGAATGGGGTTGCGACCAGTTCATGAGAATGGAGAAGGAGGAAGGGGCAGAGAAAGTCGGCGGGAAATATGAGAGGATGGGGGTTTGAGAGTGGAGGGAAGAGAAGGATGCGAAAGCGGGATAGTCACTTGATTCAATTCGACTCCACGGGCTGTGGGCAGAGATCCTGGATCTTCTGAAGAATTTCCGGGAACAATGGAGCCGACTTCTCGCAGATGAAACGGTGAGCACGACTGCAAGAAGAACCCCATATGTACGAGTTGCAATTACCGCAGACGGACCTCCCTGAGTACACCCCGTACAGGAGTCCAGAGGCCACTTTCCTATCAAAGAGGATGCAATAATTTCAACAGAGACACATCGGCTGCATCGGACAACACGACACCGTCCCCGAACTAATCCCACTGACCCAAAGTCTCCGCGCAGCCCTTTGTCAGTCTCCAAACTAATACCACTGGACTGCGCTCCCCACAGACTCTGGTCCGTCTCCAAATTAATCCCACTGGACTGCGCTCCCCACAGACTCTGGTCCGTCTCCAAACTAATCCCACTGGGCTGCGCTCCCCACAGACTCTGGTCCGTCTCCAAACTAATCCCACTGGACTGCGCTCCCCACAGACTCTGGTCCGTCTCCAAACTAATCCCACTGAACTGCGCTCCCCACAGACTCTGGTCCGTCTCCAAACTAATCCCACTGGACTGCGCTCCCCACAGCCTCTGGTCCGACTCCAAACTAATCCCACTGGACTGCGCTCCCCACAGCCTCTGGTCCGTCTCCAAACTAATCCCACTGACCATCTCTCTCTCCGTAGTCCTGTGTCAAAGTGCATACTAATCCCCTCAGATCTGTTTCAGTCCACAAAATATTCCCACCGATCCGTCCGCTCCCCAAGGCATGGCTGGCCCTAAATAAATCCTACAGGTACACTCTCGACCCGGAGACCTCTGTCATCCCCAAATTAATCCCTTGCCCCTCTTTCTCCCCACAGTTTCGTGTCAGTCTACCACAAAATCCCAATGTCCTCCCTCGTCCCACTAGCCTAATTCAGTCAGGAAACTAATCCCATTTTCCCGGCAGGACGATGTCATTTCCCCTCTCACCCTACAGATCAGTCCAAATCTCACCCGTTCTCGCATTTTCCAATCCAGTGTGCTCCGTTTCCGTACAAACGAGCGTCGAAAACAAACCTCTGTGAAATTAAATTTCATTGATAAATGCCGAGAATCGAAAACTATTTACGGTCAGTTTATTACAATAGGAGTGAGTGATGGGACGGGGAGGAGGAAGTTTCACTTTGTGTCTCACCCCGGGAGTGTGTGATGGGACGGTGAGGCGGGTGATTCACTCTGTGCCTGACTCCGGGCGTGTGTAATGAGTCAGTGAACAGCCACCTCCACTCTTTGTCTCCTCCGGGTAGAGGTGGGACACCTGTGGATAAATCTCTTCTCCCGAGGTGACACCTACCGCTTCATCATTTGAACTGATCTCGAGGAGTCTTGAATCAAAGTCTGAACATTGTTGCCTCGCTCCATCGTAAGATGTTTCAAACGTGGAAAAGAAATAACACCGATCACCATATTTTTCCCAAGCCTGGGAACACTTTCGCTCTGGAAATAAGGAATTAGGGTAAGGAATTATCAAACACTCCTGTGGTCAGAGTGACCATGAATCTCCCACCACACTCTCCCATCACATACTCCCAGGGTCGAACTCAGAGTAAAACTCCCTGCACAGAGTCCCATCTCGCACTCCTGGGGTCAGACACAGAGTGAATCTCCCTTCACACTCCCCCATCACATACTCACAGGGTCAAACTCAAGAGTGCAACTCCCTGCACACCGTCACACCTCACACTCCTGGGGTCAGATACAGAGGGAGGCTCCTTCCTCACCGTCCGATCATACACTTCCGGGGTCAGACACCGAGTGAAACTCCCTCAGACTGTTTCATCAGACACAGGGTCAGAGACAGTGTGGATCAATCTCAATCACAATCCCCCTCCCCTCCCCGCCCCCCCCCCCCCCCCTCTCTCTCTCTCTCTCTCTCTCTCTCTCTCTCTCTCTCTCTCTCTCTCTCTCTCTCTCTCTCTCTCAGGAGGAGCGGAGTAGGAGGGCGACATTGCCTCACCTCTGCTACTTGTCAGAAATTGGCAAATTTCACCCAGGTTCTGGAGACAGGCGCAGTCGATGAAATTCAGATGGGATTTCTCGGACATCTTGGATTCAACGGTTGAGTTCAAATTATGGACCAGTAATCGACATTGGGTCCGTGTCCCCTTCATGTCCCAAAGGGGTTGAGACAGACGAATCTCTGACACTGAGAGAGATTGAAGTGGATGTTTACCGTTTACAGTGACGTGTGAGTCTGCGTCACGTGATCGGCGGATCGCGGTCATGGGTGTGTCAGTGTCAAGGTGCGGTGCGGTTCACGTTGAGGAGCGTGTAGGTGTCACAGTGACGAATGTTGCAGTGAAGGTGTGATAGTTTTGTCTCTCAGAGGGGGGCGTCCGGTTTCACAGTGCAGATCGTGTACGTGACACGGTAAGAACCTTGTCATTGTCAGGAGTGAGGGTTGTGACTGTCAAGCGGACGGGTGTGTGGATGTCACAGTGACGAGACTATGTGACACCCTGCGGTGCGAGTCTTGTCAGTATCACGGCGATGGTTGATTCCATGTCACAGTGAGGGACGTGTCGGTATTGCGGGGATGGGCGTGACGTGACACTGCGATTCGTGAGGTGTTGCGGTGATGAACGTGACGTGACAATGCGATACCTGGTTCCGTGTCCGTGTGAGAGTTCTGGCGGGTCTCAGTGAGGTATTGTCTGTCTCATGGTGTCGGGTGTGTTTGTGCCACAGTGGGGAGTTTGCTGGTCTTACAGAGAGCTGGAGCCTTGAGGAGTTGTTTTTTCAGTAACACGGACAGGGTCATCACGATGTGACAGTGTGGGGTGAGTTGCTGTCATTTTGAGGGGCATTTCTGTGTCACAGTGAGGGTCGTGTTCGTGTCGCTATAAGGAAGTACCTGTGCCGTGTACAGGGTTATGTCAGTGCTATGGGGACAGGATTACTGGTGTAATGGCGAATGGCGTATGGGAGTCAGTCTGAGTCCTGATTGTGTAACGGCACAGGCCGTGTCTTTGACAGGATTAGAAGTGTGTCGCTGTTATAACGAAGGACGTGTCGGCATCACTCTGAGGTTTTATGATAACACTTTATTGCACTCTGTTTAATTCCGGTCTGGCTGGAACCTGAGCCCGTTTGACTCACCATAGATCGAGAGTCCGGCCACTATCGCAATGATGATGGAGGCAACGAGGCCGAGTAGGCAGATCTTACGGTACGATCTATTTCCGATGTTCTCCTTCGGCTCCTGTTTCTGCGCACCTGTAGTGAGACCATTCAGCGTGTTTGTGAAATCAGCCATCTTCCGCACTAGGACACCCTCCCACCCCCCATCCGCGCTCTCTCCTCCCACCACGATCACCCCCTCCCTCTCTCAATCTCATCGCCTTTCAGCCGTCATCGCCGAGAGTCCCAATTCCATGACTTGGCAAAGGCTGACAGATGTCTGACGGATTCCTCAGATCAGATTGATCTCCCCTGAGCCTCCTCCGCTCCAGAGGAAGCAACCCAGGTGTCCGACCTCTCGTTGTAACACATGCCATCAAATCCCGGCAGAGTCCTGTTAAACCTCTCCGGAGGCTCCCCAACGCCCTGACATCCTTCCGATAATGGGGTGACCAGAGCTGTATACAATACGCCTGATTCATCCTAACTAGTGATTTTTATAAAGTTGTAACGTAACTCCTTGACATTCGTACTCAATGCCCCGATTAATAAAGACAAGAATGCCATAGAACTTCTTAAACATCCCATGAAATTGCAGCCCTGTTCAGGGAGCTATGAACATGGAGACCAAGATCCTCTGTCTTGTAAGGACAAGTTCGGCACAGCATTGTGCACCGAGGAGCCGGTGTTGTGCTGTAAGTTCTCTTTGTTTCTATGTTTGAACAATGTTTCGGGTCCTGGCTTTGATATTGTGTCATTTCTTTCATTTGACCTAACAAGGTGCAATATATGTACGGCTGGTGGCGTAATGGCCTCAGCGCCAGACTTTGGAGGGTAGGCTGCCGAATTCGAATCCAGACAGCTCCCTTGTACATTTCCATCCGTGCTGGGTTAAGCGTCGAACTAGCAGTTCGGCCTCGTAAAATCAATCATTTCTTTCATTTGGCCTATTAAGGGGCAACATTTTAGGTTTGTCCGGGTTAAACTCCATCTCCATCCTGTAACTGATTTAAGTCCCACTGAATTTTTGGCGAGTTTTCTCCGCTCTTTACAGCATCACCTCTTCCCGCATCATCTGCAAACCTACGAACCCACCCATCTAGAAATTCATCCAGATCATTTATATACATTTACGTGCCGAGAGGTAATGTTGCAACTATCGTTACGTACCCGTGACACGTGACAGTGGAGTATTTGTCAAGTGACAGGTGCTGAAGCTATACTGTACTTGAGGTAATGGTCATGTGATGCTGGAGTGACGTCTTTTTCCCGCCAGTAGAGGTCATGTGACAGTTTTTTTTTACAGGGTATAAAAGGAGGACCCCTCCCTGTGAGGTGGGGCAGTTCGTGGCTGGATTTGCCATGTTGACTTCATGCCATTGCATGATTTAATGTTATGACGCAGGTTAGTTGAAAGATGGAGTTTTATTTAATGCCTAAAGTTTAAAAGGTCATTGCCGGCAGTTTCTGTATATTACTGCTATTTAAAAATCACTGGAGAGTGAAGATCGGAGTTCGGGAGTTAAAAGATCGAGGAAAGTCGATTTCGACGGTAAAACTGGTTCGACCTTGTTTGATCCCCATTCGGAAGGAATTCGTTGACTGTCCCCGCGTTAATCCCTGTAAATAGCAGAAAGGATTGGGAACAGTTTTGTCAAGGAAAAGTCAGTGCCTTTAATCCGTTTCAATTTCCATCTTCGTAAATTCTTCGTGGGAAAAGTATAGTTCAACTGGGAGTCGCAGTAACACGACGTGAAAGAGAATTTAAATCGTCTTAAAAAGTCTCTCCCTTAAATGGACTGTAAGCATTTTGAACTTTTGCAATACGACTTTGAAGAACTGTTTTTGCAACATCGCTTTAAGAACCGTTTAACCTGCCGCACAGCAGCTGATTTCCGGTTACGTGAGTGGTCTGTTTACTTTTCGGGGTTTGTTTTTTAGTGTTTAATAAATGTTCTATTTGTTATCAAAACCCTGCCTCACTCACATATTTATTGTTGCTGAATCCGTAACATAAATATGGGGGCTGCGTCCGAGATGAATCATTTTTGAGTTTAAATGCTTGTTAAATTTTGAATCGGTGTTTTGGAAAAGGGGAATACTCGATTCTTTTGTTTGATTGGCTTATGAGTGGTATTCAGCAACAATGAATATTGATGAGTTTCTGGCTTCGCCAGACGCGGAGTTGTTAGCGAAGGCGAAAAAAACTGAGGTGTCTGAGCTAGCTAGTAGATTGCAACTTAAAGGTATTTTGAAGTCTACATCAAAGGCTCTAATGCAGAGAGAAATCGCGTCACACTATGTGGATTCGAGTGATTTTGATGAATCGATTTTAGAGTCGTTTCCAATAAGTAATATACAGATGCAGTTGCAAATCGAACAAATGAAGTTGGAACAATGTAAAGCAGAATTGGAGCGTTGTAGGTTAGAAGCTGATAATAAAAAAAAGGGAATTTGAATATGCGATGGCGGAATTAAGGTCTGGGAATCAGTCTTCTGGTTCTAGAAAACCGTTAGTTGCTAGTCAAGAAATTAAATTGGTCCCACCATTTAGTGAAACAGAAGTGGAAAGATATTTCCAATATTTTGAAACGATTGCTCAGATTTCAGAGTGGCCGAAAGATAAATGGTCAGTGTTGTTACAGAGTGTAATTAAAGTCAAAGCACAACAAGTTTATACAGTTTTAACTGCTGCGCAAGCACTTGATTATGATATTGTGAAAAAGCATAATTTGAAAGCATACAAATTGGTCCCAGAAGCGTATAGAGAAAGATTCAGAAGTTTGAAGAAGTCTGTGGAAAAAACTTATGTGGAATTTGCCTATGATAAAGCTGTCTGTTTTGAGAGATGGGTTTCCTCTAAAAATGTAAATGAGGACTATAATTCATTGAAAGAGCTGATTTTAATGGAGGAATTTAAAAGAAGCATCCCGGTTGAAGTAAGGACCTACTTAAATGAGAGGGATACTGAAACATTGCAGGACTCTGCTAGATTAGCTGATGAGTATGTTTTAATCCATAAGAATAAATTTCCTCAGGGCAGAATTTTTAAGAGGAAAAATAACACAGAAACTCAAGGTAAATCAGAAATTAAATCAGAAGTTAATGAGAAAGTTAAGGAGGAAGGAAAACCTGTGAAGGAAAGATAGTTTGGTCCTATTTGTAACTATTGTAAGAAACCTGGCCATGTAACAGCTAACTGTTTCAGATTGAAAAATAAAGAGAAGGAAGCAGTTCCAGATGCTTGTTTGCAACATACTGAAGCACCTGTAAAATCACAGGATTCGATAAACACTAATGAGGTTTTGTTAGAGTCTGACCAAGTTAAAAAGGGATATGATTATTTTATAACTGAAGGGTTTGTACCCTTGAAAGAAGGATCTACTCTGGTGCCAATAGAAATCCTTAGGGATACTGGAGCTTCTCAATCACTGATGTTAGACAGTGTATTGAAGTTTAATAAAGAGTCTGATACTGGTGAGGTAAATTATATACGAGGCGTTGGGAGTGATGTTATCCCTGTACATTTACATAAAGTAAATTTAAAGTCAGGGTTAGTTACAGGATTTGTTAAAGTAGGATTACAGCCTAGCTTACCTGTGAAGGATATTTCTTTATTGTTAGGTAATAACTTGGCAGGTGTACAAGTTTTTCCTGAAGTGCATTTGACAATGGAGTCAGAGGAACCAGAGATGAATTCTAACTCAGATTCTTCCTGTGTTGTGACTAGAGCTATGGCTAAAATGATTGATGCGTAGAATGAGGTTGTTACTCATGACAGCTCAACTCAGGATTCGAGTTTTGAGGATGTGTCAGAGACTTTCTTACCTTCGTTGATTGAACAAAATTCTTGGAGTAAGTCTGACCATGTAGATTTATCTCTGTCTCGGAAGGAGATGATAGCAGAGCAGAATAGAGACCCTGAGATTATGAAATTAAGAGAACAAGCTCTACCAGATAGTGAAATTGAGAAGGTGCCAAAAGGATATTACTTGGAAACAGGAGTGTTGATGAGGAAGTGGAGATCACCAACAATTCATGCAAGTGAAGAATGGAGTATTGTTTACCAGGTAGTTGTCCCTAAAGTTTATCGAAATGTGATTTTGACTTTAGCTCATAGTGTGCCTTTAGGTGGACATCATGGGGTAAGGAAAACTGTGGACAAGCTTTTAAAACATTTTTACTGGCCTGGTCTAAGAAAAGATGTGGCAATGTTTTGTAAAACGTGCCATACTTGTCAAATTGTGGGTAAACCAAATCAAGTGGCTCCATTACAATCTATTCCAGCATTTGGTGAACAGTTTTCTAAAGTTATTATAGATTGTGTTTGTCCATTACCAAAGACAAAAACTGGTTATCAGTACTTGTTGATTATTATGTGTGCTTCGTCTAGCTTTCCAGTGGCAGTACCACTTAGGAATATAACAGCTAAAACTGTGACAAAGGCTCTTATAAAATTCTTTTCTTATTTTGGATTACCTAAGGAAATACAAACTGATCAAGGCAGTAATTTTATGTCTGGATTGTTTCAACAGAGAGTTTATAAATTGGGAGCTAAGCAAATCACTTCGTCTGCATACCATCCAGAATCGCAAGGTGCCTTGGAGAGGTTTCATTCTACCCTCAAGAATATGATTAGGACATATTGTGTGGAAAATGAAAATGATTGGGATGAGCGTATAAACTTACTTCTATTTGCAGTAAGGGAATTGGTACAAGAATCTTTAGGTTTCAGTCCATTTGAACTTCTATTTGGGAGTTAGAGTTAGAGGACCATTAGCTTTTTTAAAAGAACAGTGGATTAGTAAGGAAATACACACTAATTTGTTGGGCTATGATTTGAAATTTAAGGACAGGTTACATAAAGCTTGTAGCTTAGCCAATGAAAATTTAAAATTGGCTCAGGAGAAAATGAAAATTTGGTATGATAAAGAATCTATGACGAGGATGTGTAAGACTGGAGATAAGGTGCTGGTTCTTTTCCCAGTGCAAACGAATCCATTACAAGCTAGATTTCATGGTCCTTATGAAATTGTGTCTAAAATCAATGATGTAGATTACGTGATAAAAAATCCAGATCGTAGAAGGTCAAAACAACTTTGCCATATAAATATGATAAAACCATATTTTGAGAAACAATCTGATACTGTGACTGTTGTGGTTAATGATAATGAGTTTGATTTAACTAGGAACATGATAGATGATTCATCTGAATTTCATTCTTAATCCAAAATTGTTTCTGTTAGGTTACGAAATTCAACCATTCTGGAAAATATTGATGAGAAACTAGCACATTTACAGCTACAGCAGAAACAGCAGATGAAGGAATTAATTTTTAATTATAAGGATTTGTTTCCAGATGTACCGAGAAGGACTACCATAGCTTCACATGATGTAGATGTTGGAGATGCCAAACCTATTAAACAACACCCATCTATGCTATACCCATATAACACTATATAGAGCCCTTGTCAGATCCCACTCGGAGTATGTGCTCAGTTCTGTTCGCCTCAGTACTGGAAGTAAGTGGAAGCCGTAGAAAGGGTGCAGAGGAGATTTGCAAGGATGTTTCCTGGATTGGGAAGCATGCCTTATAGGTTGAGTGAACTCGGCCTCTGCTCCTCGGAACGACTGAGGATGAGAGGTGATTTCATAGAGGTGTTCGAGATAATGACAGGCATTGATCGTGTGACAGTAAGAGGCTTTTCCCCTGGACTGAAATGACAGACACGAATGGGCGCAGTTTTAAGGTGCTTGAAATTAGGTACAGTGGAGATATCGGGGGTAAGATTTCTTTTTTATGCGGAGAGTGGTGAGTGCGTGGAATGGGCTGCCGGCGACGGTGGAGGAGGCGGATACGATATGCTATTTTACGAGACTAATGGATGGCTACATGGAGCTCAGACGAATAGAGGTCTATGGGGAAAGCCCAGGTAGTTCTCAGGTAGGGACATGTTCGGCGCAGCTTTGTGGGCTGAAGGCCCTGCATTGTGCTCTAGGTTTTCTATGTTTTTATATACATCACAAACAGGAGAGGTCCCAGTCACATCCATAGATACAGATCATATCACAGGAGTCAAACAGCGCAAAACAATCACAGAATGCTGAATAAAGCGTCACAGTTACAGAGAGACGGCAGTGCAGGCAGACGATAAGGTGCAAAGAGCCACGGCGAGGTAGATCGTGAGGTCAGGAGACCATCTGATCGACCGAGGGGTCCGTTCGATAATCCGATAGAAACGGGGAAGAAGCCGTCCTTGAGACCGGTGGGACGTGCTTTCGTACCTTTCTCCCCGATGGGAGGGAGTCCGGCTGGTTTCGGTGGGAGTCTATGGTTATGCTGGCTACTTCACGGGGACAGCAGGAAATGTGGACAGTGTCCACGCAGAGAACGTGTCAGATTTCCATGTTTGGAGTAAGACAGCAGGACGTCTGATTAGGGCAGTGTAGTAGTCGTGATGTCTCGGGAATTCAGTGATGCATTTGATGGGCTGCTCGGTATAATGGTGTTCGCCCCAGGGAGTTTGGACCGAACGATTTGATTGTGGAGGACCCGTTTGTCGTGATTGGTAGATATAATATACGCTGACTTAAACAAGTCCAGTGACAAGGTCACAGGATGGAAGCTGGAAGATCGGAAGGTAGGGAGAGATGACGAAGGAAAGGAGCGGTGAGAGAGGGAGGGAGAGGCGTAGGAAGAGAGAATGGAACATAGAGGAGGGAGGGAGATGCTGGATGGCGCGACACCCAGGGAGAGTTGTCGAGCTAATTTGAACGGGAAGGACAGAACAGGCACGGGTAGTCGATGTCATCTACCTAGACATTAACAAGGTCTCAGATGGTACACTGCTCTGGAAGATGATGGTACAGGAGTCGGGAGATTGTACAGTGACGCCGCTCTTGTTCAGTCTTGGACGCCCGGATATAGGAAAGGCCACCGAGCTGGAAAGTTTATGAGGATGTTGGACTCGGGTGAGTGAGGCATGGAGAGAGGTCGGGCAGGTCGGGACTTTATTCCGTGGAACGCAGGGGAGATCTTACAAATCTGTATAAAACCACGAGGGGCGCAGGCAAGGTGAATGAGCAAAGACGTTTTCCAGGACCGGGGTAATGGGCGCCAGAGGGCATGGGGTTAAGGTGACAGCCAATGGTGAAGAGGGAGAGAGATGACAGCAAGTGTGGGGGAGTGTTATAGAGACCGAAGAAGGCAAGAGAGAGAGAGGGGCGAGAGAAAGGGAGGGGGAAATGGGGGATGAGCGAGTGGAGAGAGGGAGTGGCAGACGGAGACGAGTCCGAACGATGTGGTGAAAAAAGGGCAAAGATGGGGAAAGGTTTGAAGGACATTGGTGGGGGAGAATAGGGACACGAGAAAAGAAGGAAAATTAGTTAGGGGAGGAGCAGAGAGAGTGGGGTGGGTAATGTGAGAGTGGAGGAGAGAGAAGGAGAAGAACGAGGATGTTGCCGGATTCGGGGGACTGGTCTAAGGAGAGAGGTAGGGCAGATTGAGACTAATTATTGGAGCTTAGCGGTGACCTTACAGAGATGTATAAAATCACGAGCGGTGAATGCGTACAGTTATTTTACCCAGACTTGGAGAATCGAGGACCAGAGCGCACAGTCCAGGGTGAGTGGGGAAACAAATTTAATTGTAGAGAAGAGAGACAACCTTCTGTTACCCAGATGCTGGGCAGAGTGGGCGGACGGAAAAGAGTGGGAGAGATGGGGCGAAAGAAGGGCATAGATGTGGAAAGGTTTGTCGGAGTGGTGGGGGAGAATTCTGATCCGAGCAAACGAGGAGAATGGGGTAGGAAAGGGTGAGAGAGGATGTGGTGGGTAATGTGAGAAGCGAGCAGAGAGAAGGAGGAGAACGAGGAAGTTGCCGGACCCGAGGGACTGATTTCTGGAGACAGCTTCTACTGGTTAAGACTTCAATTCTTGGAGTGTAGGGGTGACCATAAAAAGGCGTATAAAACCACGAGCTGTGAATGCGTACAGCTATTTTCCGTAGAACTGGAGAATCGAGCACCAGAGTGCAAAGGTCTAAGGTGAGAGGGGAAAGGGGTTTAATTGGAGAGCAGAATGACAACCTTTTGTTACCCAGATGGTGGTCAGTCAATGGAACGAGCTGACAGAGGAAGTGGTCGAAGCAGATGCATTTGAAAATTGTACACTGGGTTTTATGACACGTGACCGGATCAATATATAACGTCATCACTGTGAACTCTGACCTGTTTGTACAGTGGTTGACAGCCCGCCGGGTCCCGAGGAAATGGGAGGATCTTCATCCTCATCGATGCGGGGTTCCTCTTTCTGAAAGTTCAGATCTGAGTAGGTGGAGTTCCGACCGTCTGGGAGAAAGAGTTGGACAGGCAGATAAGGGAGAGAGTGACTGCGGTAGAGAACGGGGGAGGGAGTCGTGGAGAGAGAAAACCGAGGGGCTGAGGGAAGAGAGAGATGGATAAGTGAGGGGGAGAGAAAGGGTGAGACAGCGAGAGAGAAGGTGAGGAAGAAGGAGAGAGAGAGGACAGAGACGTGGAGACAGAGAGAAGGCGAAAACGATGGACAGAGAGAGGAGAGAGCGAAGTGGGCATTGGGCAGGAAAATGCGAGAGAGAAATGGGGAGAGAGTGGGAGAAGGGGAGAGTGAGTGAGTGCGTCGGGGGAGAGCGGAGTGAGAGGTGTGATAGATGAAAGAGAGGGGAATGAGAAGGGAGTAGGATAGAGGACAGAAAAGATGGGAGAGGGATAGGGAAGAGATAACAAGAGAATTTCAGAGAGAGGACAGAGAGATGGCTGGATAGTGAGGTGGAGAAGGCTTGGAGGGGAGATGAGCGGCAAACGTAGGGACAGAGAGGGGTGGGATGATCGGAAGGGGTGGTGGACGGGGTGAGTATGAGAGAGAGGGAAAGACTACGAGGGGGAGACCGTCAGCGGTAGAGACGGTGACAGTGATAGAGTGGAGAGGGGGTCAATGAGTGAAGGTGTAGAGAACGGGGCAGTGGGAGACCGTGGAGCGGGACAGGGGAGAGATGGAGAGAGGAGACGGGGGCAATGAGAGAAGGTGTAGAGAACGGGACAGTGGGAGACCGTGGAGCGGGACAGGGGAGAGATGGAGAGAGGAGACGGGGACAATGAGAGAAGGTGTAGAGAACGGAATAGTGGGAGACCGGGGAGCGGGACAGGGGAGAGATGGAGAGAGGAGACGGGGGCAATGAGAGAAGGTATAGAGAACGGGACAATGGGAGACGTGGAGCGGGACGGGAGAGATGGAGAGAAGAGACGGGGGCAATGAGAGAAAGTGTAGAGAACGGGACAGTGGGAGACCAGGGAGCGGGACAGGGGAGAGATGGAGAGAAGAGACGGGGACAATGAGAGAAGGTGTAGAGAACGCAAGAATGGGAGACCGTGGAACGGGACAGGGGAGAGATGGAGAGAGGAGACGGGGACAATGAGAGAAGGTGTAGAGAACGGGACAGTGGGAGACCGTGGAGCGGGACGGGAGAGATGGAGAGAGGAGACGGCGGCAATGAGAGAAGGTGTAGAGAACGGGACAGTGGGAGACCGTGGAGCGGGACGGGGGAGAGATGGAGAGAAGAGACGGGGACAATGAGAGAAGGTGTAGAGAACGGGACAGTCGGAGACCGGGAGCGGGACAGGGGAGAGATGGAGAGAAGAGACGGGGGCAATGAGAGAAGGTGTAGAGAACGGAACAGTGGGAGACCTGGGAGCGGGACAGGGCAGAGATGGAGAGAAGAGACGCGGGCAATGAGAGAAGGTGTAGAGAACGGGACAGTGGGAGACCGGGGAGCAGGACAGGGGCGAGATGGAGAGAAGGGACTGGGTGAGAGAAGGGGAAAGTGGGAAGATAGAGAGGGGCTAGAAATGGGAGTGAGGGGTTAAGGTTTTATACGGTGCTCCACCCTGACCGTCTCTCCCACTGTCCTCCCTCCACACGACAACGATTCGGCTCTAACTCATCTCCACAATCTCCGCCCACAGCGCACGCTCCTTATCGCCCCTTCCTCCACACGCCCCATGCCATGCCATCTTCCCACAGCATTCCCTCCGCACTGCATCCCACGGCACTCCTTCTAATCCGTCCCTCCCAGGGCTCCGCACTCCGCAGCGACCATCAAAGAGTGTTCCTCCCCTCTTTTCATCGCTCACGCGATCCCTCGGTGTTATTCTCAAACAGGGAATCATTCGGGTCAACTGTACTCTTGTCCTGAGATCTCTTGACAGGATTGGACACGTCACCTAAGCAAGGTCAAATCAACGAAGATGAAACTGACCTCGATCAGAGCGAGTCCGGGGCTCAGAGACGGTATTGAAATTAATTTCCCCGAGCGTTAAATCAGGTTCAGCTGTGGACAGAACAGTGAGGGTCAGACACAGAGTAAACCTCGCATCACACCGTCTCATCACACACTCCCGGGGTATGACACAGAGTGAAACTCCCTCCACACCATCCCATTCAACACCCCCGGGGTCAGATACAGAGTGAAGTTCCCTCCACACCGTCCAATCACACACTCCCGGTGTCAGACACAGAGTGAAGTTCCCTCCACACCGTCCCATCACACACTCCCGGGGTCAGAAACAGAGTGAATCTCCCTCCACACTGTCCCAACACACACTCCCGGGGTCAGACAGAGTAAACCTCTCTTCACACCGTCCCATCACACACTCCCGGGGTCTGACACAGAGTGAAACTCCCTCCACACCGTCACATCACACACCCCCGGGGTCAGAAACAGAATGAATCTCCCTCCACACTGTCCCAACACACACTCCCGGGGTCAGACAGAGTAAACCTCGCTTCGCACCGTCCCATCACACACTCCCAGGGTCTGACACAGAGTGAAACTCCCTCCACACCGTCCCATTCAACACACCCGGGGTCAGACACAGAGCGATGTTCCCTCCTCACCGTCCAATCACACCTTCCGGGGTCAGACACAGAGTGAATCTCCCTCTACACTGTCCCAGCACACACTCCAGGGGTCAGACAGAGTAAACCTCGCTTCACCGCGTCCCATCACACACTCCCGGTGTCAGACACAGACTGAATCTCCGTCTGCACCGTCCCATCACACACTCCCGGGGTCAGACACAGAGTAAACCTCGCTTCACACCGTCCCATCACCCAAACCCGGGGTCTGACACAGAGTGAAACTCTCTCCACACCGCCTTGTCAAACACTCCTGGGGTCACATACAGAGTAAAGCACTCTTCACACCACTCTATCAGACACTCCCGGAGACAAACACAAAGCCAAGTTCTCCCCACACTCTTCCATCATAGACTTCCGGGATCACACACAGTGAAGATACCCTCACACCATCGAGTTACGGATTCCCGAGATCACACACGGAGTGAAACTCACTCCATAATGTCCCTCCACACACTCCCGGCTTCAGGTAAGCAGTGACGCTCCCTCCACACCGTCCCATCACATAGTCATGTAGTTAGACACAGATTGAATCTCACACCCACGTCTTTCTGCCCCCTTACATCGGGAAAGAGACCGTGAGTCTGTTTTAGTGAACTCCACAGTCATGTAAGTCTCGCTGTCCTCCATGCTGTCGAGGATTCACTGCGTCCCTGAGCTCAGAAAGAGGAAGTAACCGTTGTTAAAGGAAGCCTGTGTTGACAACGAAGTTAGCACGACACTAACAAGCACCATAGAAAGGGAAGAGAGGGAGAAGAGGTTTGAGGGAGAGGGAGTGGATTGTAGTAGAGAAAGCTGAGGCGGAAAAAGTGATAAGGAGGACACATGTACAGAGGGATGGTCTGACGGAACATAGAGTTAAACGTACTGAATGAATAAGTAAATTTAGGAAGGACAACAAAATTCAAAGGGCGTATATCCCGATGGGAGTTCGGGGAGATGGGTTTAAGCACTATAGGCAGCGATTTAAGCAGAGAGAGCAGAAATGGGCTAAAATTCTATATCTGAATGCACGAAGTGTCAGAAATAAGGCGGATGAGCTTGAAGCTCAGGTGCGAATGGGTAACTATGATGTTGTTGGGATAACGGAGACATGGCTGCAGGGAGATCAGAACTGGGAAATGAATGTACAAGGGTATACGTTCTATCGTAGGGACAGAAATGTGGGCAGAGGGTGTGGGGTGGCCCTGTTGGTGAGGAATGAGATTCAGTCCTTTGCAAGGGGGGACATAGGATCAGGAGAAGTAGAGTCTGTGTCGATAGAACTGAGGAACAGTAAGGGCAAAAGGACCCAAATGAATGTTGTCTACAGGCCACCAAACAGTATATTGGATATTGGGTGCAAGTTGAATAGGGAGTTAACATTGGCATGTGGCAAAGGGAATGTCGCAGTAGTTATGGGAGATTTCAACATGCAGGTGAACTGGGAGAAACAGGTTGGTGCTGAACCCCAGGATAGGGAGTTTGTAGAGTGCCTACGGGATGCATTCTTGGAACAGCGTGTACGAGAGCCGACCAGGGGCAAGGCTATTCTGGATTTAGTCTTGTGTAATGAACAGGATTTGATAAGCGATCTTGAAGTAAAGGAGCCATTAGGAGGTAGTGTCCATATCATGATATGTTTTTATCTACAGTTTGAGAAGGATAAGGGCAGCTCGGAGGTGTCAGTGTTGCAGTTGAACAGGGGAAACTATGGAGCCATGAGGGAGGAGCTGACCAAAGTTAACTGGACGGATATCCCAGCAGAAAACACAGTGGAACAGCAATGGCAGGTATTCTTGGGAATAATGCACAAGGTGCAAAATCAGTACATCCCCCAGAGAAGGAAGGATTCAAAGGGGGGAAAGGGGCCACAGTGGTTGACAAAGGAAGTCAGAGATTGCATAGCATTAAATAAAGGAAGTATGACAGAGCTAAGGTGAGTGGGAGGACAGATGATTCGGAAATTTTTAAGGAACAACAGAACTTAACCAAAAAGGCAATACGCGGAAAAATGAGGTACGAATGCAAGCTAGCCAGGAATATAAAGGAGGATAGCAAAAGCTTTTTTAGGTATATGAAGGGAAAGAAGATAGTTAAGAAGAATGTTGGGCCCTTGAAGAATGGATTGGGTGAAATTGTTAAGGGAAACAGAGAAATGGCAGAAGAATTTATTAAGTACTTCACTAAGGAAGACACAAGCAATCTCCCAGACGTATGGATGGATCAAGGACATAGGGTACCAGAGGAAATGAAACAGACTGACATTAGGAAGGAAACGGTGATGGGTAGACTGATGGGACTGAAGGCTTGCAAATCCCCAGGGCCAGATGGTCTGCATCCTAGGGTACTAAAGGAAGTGGCTCTGGAAATCGCGGATGCATTGGCAAGCATTTTTTAATGTTCCTTAGATTCAAGATCAGCTCCTGAGGATTGGGGAATGGCTGATGTTATCCCACTTTTTAAGAAAGGAGGGAGGGAGAAAACAGAGACCTATCGTCCTGTCAGCCTAACATCAGTAGTGGGGAGGATGGTAGAGTCCATTATTAAAGATGAAATAGTGGCACATCTAGATAGCAGTGATAGGATTGGGCCGAGCCAGCATGGATTTGCCAAGGGCAAATCATGCTTGACTAATCTATTGGAGATTTTCGAGGATGTACCCAGGAAGTTAGGGAAGGGAGATCCAGTGGATGTAGTGTACCTCAATTTTCAGAAGGCATTTGATAAAGTCCCACATAGGAGATTGGTGGGTAAAATCAGAGCTCATGGCAGTGGGAGGAAGGTATTGAGATGGATAGAAAACTGGTTGGCAGATAGAAAGCAAAGGGTAACGGTGAATGGGTGTTTCTCGGAATGGCAGGTAGTGACTAGTGGGGTGCCACAGTGCTCGGTATTGGGACCACAGCTGTTTTCGATTTACATCATCAATTTAGATGCAGGCGTTGAGAATAACATCAGCAAGGTTGCTGATGAAACTAAACTTGCTGGCAGTGTGACATGTGATGAGGATGTTAGGATAATTCAGGGTGACGGATAGGCTGAGTGAGTGGGCAGATACTTGGCAGATGACGTTTAATGTGAATATGTGTGAGTTTATCCACTTTGGGAGTAAGAACAGGAGGGCAGAATATTATCTGAACGGTGTAGAGTAAGGTAAGGGAGAAATACAAAGAGATCTAGGAGTCCTTGTTCATCAGTCACTGAAGGTGAATGAGCAAGTGCAGCAGGCAGTGCAGAAGGCTGACGGAATGTTGGTCTTTATTACAAAGGGAAATGAGTACAAGAGCAAGGAAATCCTCTTGCATTTTTACAGAGCCCTGGTGAGACCACACCTGGAGTATTGTGTACAATTTTGGTCTCCAGGGTTCAGGAAGGACATCCTGGCTACAGAGGAAGTGCAGCATAGTTTCACAAGGTTAATTCCTGGTATGTCCGGACGGTCTTACGAGGAGAGGCTAGAGAGACTGGGCTTGTACACGCTGGAATTAAGGAGACTGAGAAGGGATCTGATTGCAGCATATAAGATTATTAAGGGATTGGACAAGATAGAGGCAGGAAATATGTTCCAGATGCTGGGGGAGTCCAGTACCAGATGGCTTGGTTTGAGAATAAGGGGCAGGTCATTTGGGACAGAGTTAAGGAAAAACTTCTTCTCCCAGAGAGTTGTTGGGTTCTGGAATGCACTGACTCGGAATGCAGTGGAGGCCATTTCTCTGGATGCTTTAAAGAAGGAGCTAGATAGGTATCTTATGGATAGGGGAATCAAGGGATATGGGGACAATGTAGGAAACGGGTATTGATAGTAGATGATCAGCCAAGATCTCAGAATGGCGGTGCAGGCTCGAAGGGCCGAATGGTCTACCTCTGCACCTATTGTCTATTGTCCATTTTCTAAGAGTGGAAGAATGTAATTGGAGAGGGATGCGTGAGTGTAGAAGGAGTGAAAGGCGGAGGGATATGTATCACCCATGCAGAGCCTCTATTGTTCGAGAAAATTTTATCCCTCCACTTCTTCCCCCCATCACCCGCATTTGGTTTCTGGTTTGAACGTCCGATCCTGCTCTGCTCATCAGGCCCTCTGTGCGATGGAAACGACGGATGAACACCCGTCACCCATCGAAGTAAGCGAGCCCATCGAAGTAAGCGAGCCCCCCCCCCCTCTCTCTCTCTCTCTCTCTCTCTCTCTCTCTCTCTCTCTCTCCTCTCTCTCTCTCTCTCTCTCTCTCTCTCTCTCTCTCTCTCTCTCTCTCTCTCTCTATCTCAAATCAACACCATATTTACAACAGAAAAAGCCGCGAAATCCGGTTTACCCGGTTTGGACTGTGCAGTGCTTATCACATAAAATGGACATGTGGATATTGAAGTTTACAGGAAACCAACGTACGCTCATCGGTATCTCCAATTAGAACATAAGTCGGAGGTTATCAGTGTTTCAGAGAAGTCCTGAAAGTGTAAAGTTAAACTGGCTGGGACTTCATCTAAACACTCTCTCCCTAGTTATCTCCCATGAATGTATCGATCCCGGTTCAATTTCGCAAGTCTCTCCCTCTCCCTCCATCTCTCTCCCCCTCCCTCAATAAGTCTTCTCTTACACCTTCACCCTGAATATCATTCTTCCCATTTCCCCCCCTCTCATAAGGAACTTTTACCTTCACGGAAATGTTGCGGGTTATCCCAGGAAAGGCGCCGCCCGCTGGGCACCGGGATTAGTTACATTCTCCACGGTAAGTAAGGGCGGATGCGAAAGGAGAAGGCGGCTTTGCAAAAGAGTAAGGGAGGGGCGAAGAGTGTAGTCCTGTGGGTGGCGATGTGCAGGAGCACTTCCGTGTGTATGAATGAGAGTGAAAAAGAAAGAAGAAGAGAGAGAAACAAACACACAGACAGACAGAAAAAACAGACAGAGAGAAAGAGGAAATGTCCGCAATCGCACCCCGGGGAGAGACGGAGTGAAGCTTCCTCAAACCGTCCCTTCACACAGTCCCGCGGTCAGAAAATGAGTGAAACTCCCTCCACACCGTCCCACCACACACTCGCGGGGTAAGGCACAGGAGAGTATCTCCCTCCACACCGTCCCATCACACACTCCCGGAGTAAAGCACAGAGAGAATCTCCCTCCACAGCGTCCCATCACACACTCCGGTGATTGACACAGAATGCATCGCCCTCCGCACCGTCCCAACACACATTCCCTCGGTCAGAAAATGAGTAACTCCCACCATACTGTCCCATCCCACTCTCCCTGTGTCAGAAACAGAGTGAAGCTCTCTTAACAGCACCCCAACACACACTCCGGAAGTTAGACACAGATTGAAGTTTTCTGCAGTCAGTCCCGTCACACATTCCCGGTGACAGACACAGAGTCAATCTCCCTCCACACCGACCCATCACACTCACCCGGAGTCAGACACAGAGTGAGGCTCCGTGCACAGTCTCTCTTCACAGATTCCGGGATTACACACAGTGAAGTTCCCTCCACACAATGGCGTAAAGGATTTCTGTTGTCACACACAGAATAAAACACCCCTCACAAAGTCCCATCACACACATTCCCAATATGAGACTTAAAATGAAACTCCCACGACACCGTTCCATCACAGACACCCGGGGTAAGTCACAGGAGAGAATCTCCCTCCACACCTTCGCATCACAAACTACCGGAGTCAGACACAGAGTGAATCTCCCTCAACACCGTCCCACCACACACTCCCGGGGTCTGACACAGAGTGAAACTCCCTCCACACCGTCCCATTCAACACACCCGGGGTCAGACACAGAGCGAAGTTCCCTCCTCACCGTCCAATCACACACTCCCGGGGTCAGATACAGAGTGAAACTCCCTCCACACCGTCCAATCACACACTCCCGGGGTCTGACACAGAGTGAAACTCCCTCCACACCGTCACATCACACACCCCCGGGGTCAGAAACAGAATGAATCTCCCTCCACACTGTCCCAACACACACTCCCGGGGTCAGACAGAGTAAACCTCGCTTCACACCGTCCCATCACACACTCCCAGGGTCTGACACAGAGTGAAACTCCCTCCACACCGTCCCATTCAACACACCCGGGGTCAGACACAGAGCGATGTTCCCTCCTCACCGTTGAATCACACCTTCCGGGGTCAGACACAGAGTGAAGTTCCCTCCACACCGTCCCTTCACACACTCCCGGGGTCAGAAACAGAGTGAATCTCCCTCTACACTGTCCCAGCACACACTCCAGGGGTCAGACAGAGTAAACCTCGCTTCACCGCGTCCTATCACACACTCCCGGTGTCAGACACAGACTGAATCTCCGTCTGCACCGTCCCATCACACACTCCCGGGGTCAGACACAGAGTAAACCTCGCTTCACACCGTCCCATCACCCAAACCCGGGGTCTGACACAGAGTGAAACTCTCTCCACACCGCCTTGTCAAACACTCCTGGGGTCACATACAGAGTAAAGCACTCTTCACACCACTCTATCAGACACTCCCGGAGACAAACACAAAGCCAAGTTCTCCCCACACTCTTCCATCATAGACTTCCGGGATCACACACAGTGAAGATACCCTCACACCATCGAGTTACGGATTCCCGAGATCACACACGGAGTGAAACTCACTCCATAATGTCCCTCCACACACTCCCGGCTTCAGGTAAGCAGTGCCGCTCCCTCCACACCGTCCCATCACATAGTCATGTAGTTAGACACAGATTGAATCTCACACCCACGTCTTTCTGCCCCCTTACATCGGGAAAGAGACCGTGAGTCTGTTTTAGTGAACTCCACAGTCATGTAAGTCTCGCTGTCCTCCATGCTGTCGAGGATTCACTGCGTCCCTGAGCTCAGAAAGAGGAAGTAACCGTTGTTAAAGGAAGCCTGTGTTGACAACGAAGTTAGCACGACACTAACAAGCACCATAGAAAGGGAAGAGAGGGAGAAGAGGTTTGAGGGAGAGGGAGTGGATTGTAGTAGAGAAAGCTGAGGCGGAAAAAGTGATAAGGAGGACGGAACATAGAGTTAAACGTACTGAATGAATAAGTAAATTAGGAAGGACAACAAAATTCAAAGGGCGTATATCCCGATGGGAGTTCGGGGGAGATGGGGTTTAAGCACTATAGGCAGCGATTTAAGCAGAGAGAGCAGAAATGGGCTAAAATTCTATATCTGAATGCATGAAGTGTCAGAAATAAGGCGGATGAGCTTGAAGCTCAGGTAGCGAATGGGTAACTATGATGTTGTTGGGATAACGGAGACATGGCTGCAGGGGAGATCAGAACTGGGAAATGAATGTACAAGGGTATACGTTCTATCGTAGGGACAGAAATGTGGGCAGAGGGTTGGTGGGGTGGCCCTGTTGGTGAGGAATGAGATTCAGTCCTTTGCAAGGGGGGGACATAGGATCAGGAGAAGTAGAGTCTGTGTCGATAGAACTGAGGAACAGTAAGGGCAAAAGGACCCAAATGAATGTTGTCTACAGGCCACCAAACAGTATATTGGATATTGGGTGCAAGTTGAATAGGGAGTTAACATTGGCATGTGGCAAAGGAAATGTCGCAGTAGTTATGGGAGATTTCAACATGCAGGTGAACTGGGAGAAACAGGTTGGTGCTGAACCCCAGGATAGGGAGTTTGTAGAGTGCCTACGGGATGCATTCTTGGAACAGCGTGTACGAGAGCCGACCAGGGGCAAGGCTATTCTGGATTTAGTCTTGTGTAATGAACAGGGATTTGATAAGCGATCTTGAAGTAAAGGAGCCATTAGGAGGTAGTGTCCATATCATGATATGTTTTTATCTACAGTTTGAGAAGGATAAGGGCAGCTCGGAGGTGTCAGTGTGGCAGTTGAACAGGGGAAACTATGGAGCCATGAGGGAGGAGCTGACCAAAGTTAACTGGACGGATATCCCAGCAGAAAACACAGTGGAACAGCAATGGCAGGTATTCTTGGGAATAATGCACAATTTGCAAAATCAGTTCATCCCCCAGAGAAGGAAGGATTCAAAGGGGGGAAAGGGGCCACAGTGGTTGACAAAGGAAGTCAGAGATTGCATAGCATTAAATAAAGGAAGTATGACAGAGCTAAGGTGAGTGGGAGGACAGATGATTTCGGAAATTTTTAAGGAACAACAGAACTTAACCAAAAAGGCAATACGCGGAAAAAATGAGGTGCGAATGCAAGCTAGCCAGGAATATAAAGGAGGATAGCAAAAGCTTTTTTAGGTATATGAAGGGAAAGAAGATAGTTAAGAAGAATGTTGGGCCCTTGAAGAATGGATTGGGTGTGAATTGTTAAGGGAAACAGAGAAATGGCAGAAGAATTTATTAAGTACTTCACTAAGGAAGACACAAGCAATCTCCCAGACGTATGGATGGATCAAGGACATAGGGTACCAGAGGAAATGAAACAGACTGACATTAGGAAGGAAAACGGTGATGGGTAGACTGATGGGACTGAAGGCTTGCAAATCCCCAGGTCCAGATGGTCTGCATCCTAGGGTACTAAAGGAAGTGGCTCTGGAAATCGCGGATGCATTGGCAAGCATTTTTAATGTTCCTTAGATTCAAGATCAGCTCCTGAGGATTGGGGGAATGGCTGATGTTATCCCACTTTTAAGAAAGGAGGGAGGGAGAAAACAGAGACCTATCGTCCTGTCAGCCTAACATCAGTAGTGGGGAGGATGGTAGAGTCCATTATTAAAGATGAAATAGTGGCACATCTAGATAGCAGTGATAGGATTGGGCGCGAGCCAGCATGGATTTGCCAAGGGCCAAATCATGCTTGACTAATCTATTGGAGATTTCGAGGATGTACCCAGGAAGTTAGGGAAGGGAGATCCAGTGGATGTAGTGTACCTCAATTTTCAGAAGGCATTTGATAAAGTCCCACATAGGAGATTGGTGGGTAAAATCAGAGCTCATGGCAGTGGGAGGAAGGGTATTGAGATGGATAGAAAACTGGTTGGCAGACAGAAAGCAAAGGGTAACGGTGAATGGGTGTTCTCGGAATGGCAGGTAGTGACTAGTGGGGTGCCACAGTGCTCGGTATTGGGACCACAGCTGTTTTCGATTTACATCATCAATTTAGATGCAGGCGTTGAGAATAACATCAGCAAGGTTGCTGATGAAACTAAACTTGCTGGCAGTGTGACATGTGATGAGGATGTTAGGATAATTCAGGGTGACGGATAGGCTGAGTGAGTGGGCAGATACTTGGCAGATGTCGTTTAATGTGAATATGTGTGAGTTTATCCACTTTGGGAGTAAGAACAGGAGGGCAGAATATTATCTGAACGGTGGTAGAGTAAGGTAAGGGAGAAATACAAAGAGATCTAGGAGTCCTTGTTCATCAGTCACTGAAGGTGAATGAGCAAGTGCAGCAGGCAGTGCAGAAGGCTGACGGAATGTTGGTCTTTATTACAAAGGGAAATGAGTACAAGAGCAAGGAAATCCTCTTGCATTTTTACAGAGCCCTGGTGAGACCACACCTGGAGTATTGTGTACAATTTTGGTCTCCAGGGTTCAGGAAGGACATCCTGGCTACAGAGGAAGTGCAGCATAGTTTCACAAGGTTAATTCCTGGTATGTCCGGACGGTCTTACGAGGAGAGGCTAGAGAGACCTGGGCTTGTACACGCTGGAATTAAGGAGACTGAGAAGGGATCTGATTGCAGCATATAAGATTATTAAGGGATTGGACAAGATAGAGGCAGGAAATATGTTCCAGATGCTGGGGGAGTCCAGTACCAGATGGCTTGGTTTGAGAATAAGGGGGCAGGTCATTTGGGACAGAGTTAAGGAAAAACTTCTTCTCCCAGAGAGTTTGTTGGGTTCTGGAATGCACTGACTCGGAATGCAGTGGAGGCCATTTCTCTGGATGCTTTAAAGAAGGAGCTAGATAGGTATCTTATGGATAGGGGAATCAAGGGATATGGGGACAATGTAGGGAAACGGGTATTGATAGTAGATGATCAGCCAAGATCTCAGAATGGCGGTGCAGGCTCGAAGGGCCGAATGGTCTACCTCTGCACCTATTGTCTATGGTCCATTTTCTAAGAGTGGAAGAATGTAATTGGAGAGGGATGCGTGAGTGTAGAAGGAGTGAAAGGCGGAGGGATATGTATCACCCATGCAGAGCCTCTATTGTTCGAGAAAATTTTATCCCTCCACTTCTTCCCCCCATCACCGCATTTGGTTTCTGGTTTGAACGTCCGATCCTTCTCTGCTCATCAGGCCCTCTGTGCGATGGAAACGACGGATGAACACCCGACCACCCATCGAAGTAAGCGAGCCCATCGAAGTAAGCGAGCCCCTCTCTCTCTCTCTCTCTCTCTCTCTCTCTCTCTCTCTCTCTCTCTCTCCTCTCTCTCTCTCTCTCTCTCTCTCTCTCTCTCTCTCTCTCTCTCTCTCCTCTCTCTCTCTCTCTCTCTCTCCTCTCTCTCTCTCTCTCTCTCTCTCTCTCTCTCTCTATCTCAAATCAACACCATATTTACAACAGAAAAAGCCGCGAAATCCGGTTTACCCGGTTTGGACTGTGCAGTGCTTATCACATAAAATGGACATGTGGATATTGAAGTTTACAGGAAACCACCGTACGCTCATCGGTATCTCCAATTAGAACATAAGTCGGAGGTTATCAGTGTTTCAGGAGAAGTCCTGAAAGTGTAAAGTTAACTGGCTGGGACTTCATCTAAACACTCTCTCCCTAGTTATCTCCCATGAATGTATCGATCCCGGTTCAATTTCGCAAGTCTCTCCCTCTCCCTCCATCTCTCTCCCCCTCCCTCAATAAGTCTTCTCTTACACCTTCACCCTGAATATCATTCTTCCCATTTCCCCCCCTCTCATAAGGAACTTTTACCTCACGGAAATGTGGCGGGTTATCCCAGGAAAGGCGCCGCCCGCTGGGCACCGGGATTAGTTACATTCTCCACGGTAAGTAAGGGCGGATGCGAAAGGAGAAGGCGGCCTTTGCAAAAGAGTAAGGGAGGGGCGAAGAGTGTAGTGCTGTGGGTGGCGATGTGCAGGAGCACTTCCGTGTGTATGAATGAGAGTGAAAAAGAAAGAAGAAGAGAGAGAAACAAACACACAGACAGACAGAAAAAACAGACAGAGAGAAAGAGGAAATGTCCGCAATCGCACCCCGGGGAGAGGACGGAGTGAAGCTTCCTCAAACCGTCCCCTTCACACAGTCCCGCGGTCAGAAAATGAGTGAAACTCCCTCCACACCGTCCCACCACACACTCGCGGGGTAAGGCACAGGAGAGTATCTCCCTCCACACCGTCCCATCACACACTCCCGGAGTAAAGCACAGAGAGAATCTCCCTCCACAGCGTCCCATCACACACTCCGGTGATTGACACAGAATGCATCGCCCTCCGCACCGTCCCAACACCACATTCCCTCGGTCAGAAAATGAGTGAAACTCCCACCATACTGTCCCATCCCACACTCCCTGTGTCAGACACAGAGTGAATCTCCCTCCACACCGTCCCATCACACACTCCCCGGGGTCAGACACAGAGTGAAGTCCCATTAACAGCACCCCAACACACACCTCCGGAAGTTAGACACAGATTGAAGTTTTCTGCAGTCAGTCCCATCACACATTCCCGGTGACAGACACAGAGTCAATCTCCCTCCACACCGACCCATCACACTCACCGGAGTCAGACACAGAGTGAGGCTCCGTGCACAGTCTCTCTTCACAGATTCCGGGATTAACCAACAGTGAAGTTCCCTCCACACAATGGCGTAAAGGATTTCTGTTGTCACACCACAGAATAAAACACCCTCACAAAGTCCCATCACACACATTCCCAATATGAGACTTAAAATGAAACTCCCACGACACCGTTCCATCACAGACACCCGGGGTAAGTCACAGGAGAGAATCTCCCTCCACACCTTCGCATCACAAACTACGGAGTCAGACACAGAGTGAATCTCCCTCAACACCGTCCCACCACACACTCCCCGGGGGTCTGACACAGAGTGAAACTCCCTCACACCGTCCCATTCAACACACCCGGGGTCAGACACAGAGCGAAGTTCCCTCCTCACCATCCAATCACACACTCCCGGGGTCAGATACAGAGTGAAACTCCCTCCACACCGTCCAATCACACACTCCCGGGGTCTGACACAGAGTGACACTCCCTCCACACCGTCACATCACACACCCCCGGGGTCAGAAACCAGAATGAATCTCCCTCCACACTGTCCCAACACACACTCCCGGGGTCAGACAGAGTAAACCTCGCTTCACACCGTCCATCACACACTCCCAGGGTCTGACACAGAGTGAAACTCCTCCACACCGTCCCATTCAACACACCCGGGGTCAGACACAGAGCGATGTTCCCTCCTCACCGTCCAATCACACCTTCGGGGTCAGACACAGAGTGAAGTTCCCTCCCACACCGTCCCTTCACACACTCCCGGGTCAGAAAACAGAGTGAATCTCCCTCTACACTGTCCCAGACACACACTCCAGGGGTCAGACAGAGTAAACCTCGCTTCACCGCGTCCCATCACACACTCCCGGTGTCAGACACAGACTGAATCTCCGTCTGCACCGTCCCATCACACACTCCGGGGTCAGACACAGAGTAAACCCTCGCTTCACACCGTCCCATCACCCAAACCCGGGGTCTGACACAGAGTGAAACTCTCTCCACACCGGCCTTGTCAAACACTCCTGGGGTCACATACAGAGTAAGCCCTCTTCACACCACTCTATCAGACACTCCCGGAGACAAACACAAAGCCAAGTTCTCCCCACACTCTTCCATCATAGACTTCCGGGATCACACACAGTGAAGATACCCTCACACCATCGAGTTACGGATTCCCGAGATCACACACGGAGTGAAACTCACTCCATAATGTCCCTCCACACACTCCCGGCTTCAGGTAAGCAGTGACGCTCCCTCCACACCGTCCCATCACATAGTCATGTAGTTAGACACAGATTTGAATCTCACACCCACGTCTTTCTGCCCCCTTACATCGGGGAAAGAGCCGTGAGTGCTGTTTTAGTGAAACTCCACCGTCATGTAAGTCTCGCTGGTCCTCCATGCTGTCGAGGATTCACTGCGTCCTGAGCTCAGAAAGAGGAAGTAACCGTTGTTAAAGGAAGCCTGTGTTGACAACGAAGTTAGCACGGACACTAACAAGCACCATAGAAAGGAAGAGAGGGAGAAGAGGTTTGAGGAGAGGGAGTGGATTGTAGTAGAGAAAGCTGAGGCGGAAAAAGTGATAAGGAGGACACATGTACAGAGGGATGTCTGACGGAACATAGAGTTAAACGTACTGAATGAATAAGTAAATTTAGGAAGGACAACAAAATTCAAAGGGCGTATATCCCGATGGGAGTTCGGGGAGATGGGTTTCAGCACTATAGGCAGCGATTTAAGCAGAGAGAGCAGAAATGGGCTAAAATTCTATATCTGAATGCACGAAGTGTCAGAAATAAAGGCGGATGAGCTTGAAGCTCAGGGTGCGAATTGGTAACTATGATGTTGTTGGGATAACGGAGACATGGCTGCAGGGAGATCAGAACTGGGAAATGAATGTACAAGGGTATACGTTCTATCGTAGGGACAGAAATGTGGGCAGAGGGTGTGGGGTGGCCCTGTTGGTGAGGAATGAGATTCAGTCCTTTGCAAGGGCGGACATAGGATCAGGAGAAGTAGAGTCTGTGTCGATAGAACTGAGGAACAGTAAGGGCAAAAGGACCCCAAATGAATGTTGTCTACAGGCCACCAAACAGTATATTGGATCTTGGGTGCAAGTTGAATAGGGAGTTAACATTGGCATGTGGCAAAGGGAAAGTCGCAGTAGTTATGGGAGATTTCAACATGCAGGTGAACTGGGAGAAACAGGTTGGTGCTGGACCCCAGGATAGGGAGTTTGTAGAGTGCCTACGGGATGCATTCTGGAACAGCGTGTACGAGAGCCGACCAGGGGCAAGGATATTCTGGATTTAGTCTTGTGTAATGAACAGGATTTGATAAGCGATCTTGAAGTAAAGGAGCCACTAGGAGGTAGTGTCCATATCATGAATGTTTTTATCTACAGTTTGAGAAGGATAAGGGCAGCTCGGAGGTGTCAGTGTTGCAGTTGAACAGGGGAAACTATGGAGCCATGAGGGAGGAGCTG